>NC_081211.1:10718533-10726356 GCF_902713425.1 Acipenser ruthenus
TGCTAACCACTAGACGACCCGGAATGTTGAGCTATTTGATTTTTTCTTTCTTTATCTTTTTCTTTTTCTTTCTTTCTTTCTTTCTTTCTTTCTTTTTTAAACTTTCCCAATTTTGGAAAAAATGCAAAAAATAAAACCTTCCCTGGAAGTGAATCAAACCAGGCCACAGATGTTAGAGCACTGAATGCTAACCAATAGACGACCCGGAATGTTGAGCTGTTTGATTTTTTCTTTCTTTATCTTTTTCTTTTTCTTTCTTTCTTTCTTTCTTTCTTTTTTACCCTTTCCCAATTTTGGAAAAAATGCAAAAAATAAAACCTTCCCTGTAAGTGAATCAAACCAGGCCACAGAGGTTAGAGCACCGAATGCTAACCACTAGACGACCCGGAATGTTGAGCTATTTGATTTTTTCTTTCTTTATCTTTTTCTTTTTCTTTCTTTCTTTCTTTCTTTCTTTCTTTCTTTCTTTCTTTCTTTCTTTCTTTTCTTTTTTTCTTTTTTTATTCTTTCTGTATATCTTTTTTTCTGCCCAAATAAGCGTTTTTATTTAATGAGCCCGGATAGCTCAGTCGGTAGAGCATCAGACTTTTAATCTGAGGGTCCTGGGTTCAAGTCGCTGTTTGGGCGAGGCTATTTTTTTTAACCTTCCCCACTTTGTTGGAGAAAATGCAAAAAAAAAACCTTCCCTGGAAGTGAATCAAACCAGTCCACAGCGGTCAGAGCACCGAATGCTAACCACTAGACGACCAGGAATGTTGAGCTGTTTGATTTTTTCTTTCTTTATCTTTTTCTTTTTCTTTCTTTCTTTCTTTCTTTCTTTCTTTCTTTCTTTCTTTTTTACCCTTTCCCAATTTTGGAAAAAATGCAAAAAATAAAACCTTCCCTGTAAGTGAATCAAACCAGGCCACAGAGGTTAGAGCACCGAATGCTAACCACTAGACGACCCGGAATGTTGAGCTATTTGATTTTTTCTTTCTTTATCTTTTTCTTTTTCTTTCTTTCTTTCTTTCTTTCTTTCTTTTTTAAACTTTCCCAATTTTGGAAAAAATGCAAAAAATAAAACCTTCCCTGGAAGTGAATCAAACCAGGCCACAGATGTTAGAGCACTGAATGCTAACCACTAGACGACCCGGAATGTTGAGCTGTTTGATTTTTTCTTTCTTTATCTTTTTCTTTTTCTTTCTTTCTTTCTTTCTTTTTTACCCTTTCCCAATTTTGGAAAAAATGCAAAAAATAAAACCTTCCCTGGAAGTGAATCAAACCAGTCCACAGCGGTTAGAGCACCGAATGCTAACCACTAGACGACCAGGAATGTTGAGCTGTTTGATTTTTTCTTACTTTTTCTTTTTCTTTTTCTTTTTCTTTTTCTTTTTCTTTCTTTCTTTCTTTCTTTCTTTCTTTTTTAACCTTTCCCAATTTTGGAAAAAATGCAAAAAATAAAACCTTCCCTGGAAGTGAATCAAACCGGGCCACAGAGGTTAGAGCACCGAATGCTAACCACTAGACGACCCGGAATGTTGAGCTGTTTGATTTTTTCTTTCTTTATCTTTTTCTTTTTCTTTCTTTCTTTCTTTCTTTCTTTCTTTCTTTCTTTCTTTCTTTCTTTCTTTTCTTTTTTTTCTTTTTTTATTCTTTATTTCTTTCTTCTTCTTTTATTCTTTCTGTATATCTTTTTTTCTGCCCTTGTAAGCATTTTTTTTTAATGAGCCCATATAGCTCAGTCGGTAGAACATCAGACTTTTAATCTGAGGGTCCAGGGTTCAAGTCCCTGTTTGGGCGAGGCTATTTTTTTAACCTTCCCCACTTTGTTGGAGAATATGCAAAAAAAAAAACCTTCCCTGGAAGTGAATCAAACCAGTCCACAGCGGTCAGAGCACCGAATGCTAACCACTAGACGACCAGGAATGTTGAGCTGTTTGATTTTTTCTTTCTTTATCTTTTTCTTTTTCTTTCTTTCTTTCTTTCTTTCTTTCTTTCTTTCTTTCTTTCTTTCTTTCTTTCTTTCTTTCTTTATTTCTTTCTTTCTTTCTTTTCTTTTTTTTCTTTTTTTATTCTTTATTTCTTTCTTCTTCTTTTATTCTTTCTGTATATCTTTTTTTCTGCCCTTGTAAGCATTTTTTTTTAATGAGCCCATATAGCTCAGTCGGTAGAACATCAGACTTTTAATCTGAGGGTCCAGGGTTCAAGTCCCTGTTTGGGCGAGGCTATTTTTTTAACCTTCCCCACTTTGTTGGAGAATATGCAAAAAAAAAAACCTTCCCTGGAAGTGAATCAAACCAGTCCACAGCGGTCAGAGCACCGAATGCTAACCACTAGACGACCAGGAATGTTGAGCTGTTTGATTTTTTCTTTCTTTATCTTTTTATTTTTCTTTCTTTCTTTCTTTCTTTCTTTCTTTCTTTCTTTCTTTCTTTCTTTCTTTTTTACCCTTTCCCAATTTTGGAAAAAATGCAAAAAATAAAACCTTCCCTGGAAGTGAATCAAACCAGTCCACAGCGGTTAGAGCACCGAATGCTAACCACTAGACGACCAGGAATGTTGAGCTGTTTGATTTTTTCTTACTTTTTCTTTTTCTTTTTCTTTTTCTTTTTCTTTTTCTTTTTCTTTTTCTTTCTTTCTTTCTTTCTTTCTTTCTTTTTTAACCTTTCCCAATTTTGGAAAAAATGCAAAAAATAAAACCTTCCCTGGAAGTGAATCAAACCGGGCCACAGAGGTTAGAGCACCGAATGCTAACCACTAGACGACCCGGAATGTTGAGCTGTTTGATTTTTTCTTTCTTTATCTTTTTCTTTTTCTTTCTTTCTTTCTTTCTTTCTTTCTTTCTTTCTTTCTTTCTTTCTTTATTTCTTTCTTTCTTTCTTTTCTTTTTTTTCTTTTTTTATTCTTTATTTCTTTCTTCTTCTTTTATTCTTTCTGTATATCTTTTTTTCTGCCCTTGTAAGCATTTTTTTTTTAATGAGCCCATATAGCTCAGTCGGTAGAACATCAGACTTTTAATCTGAGGGTCCAGGGTTCAAGTCCCTGTTTGGGCGAGGCTATTTTTTTAACCTTCCCCACTTTGTTGGAGAATATGCAAAAAAAAAAACCTTCCCTGGAAGTGAATCAAACCAGTCCACAGCGGTCAGAGCACCGAATGCTAACCACTAGACGACCAGGAATGTTGAGCTGTTTGATTTTTTCTTTCTTTATCTTTTTATTTTTCTTTCTTTCTTTCTTTCTTTCTTTCTTTCTTTCTTTCTTTCTTTCTTTCTTTCTTTCTTTTTTACCCTTTCCCAATTTTGGAAAAAATGCAAAAAATAAAACCTTCCCTGGAAGTGAATCAAACCAGTCCACAGCGGTTAGAGCACCGAATGCTAACCACTAGACGACCAGGAATGTTGAGCTGTTTGATTTTTTCTTACTTTTTCTTTTTCTTTTTCTTTTTCTTTTTCTTTTTCTTTTTCTTTCTTTCTTTCTTTCTTTCTTTCTTTCTTTTTTAACCTTTCCCAATTTTGGAAAAAATGCAAAAAATAAAACCTTCCCTGGAAGTGAATCAAACCGGGCCACAGAGGTTAGAGCACCGAATGCTAACCACTAGACGACCCGGAATGTTGAGCTGTTTGATTTTTTCTTTCTTTATCTTTTTCTTTTTCTTTCTTTCTTTCTTTCTTTCTTTCTTTCTTTCTTTCTTTCTTTCTTTCTTTCTTTCTTTCTTTATTTCTTTCTTTCTTTCTTTCTTTTCTTTTTTTTCTTTTTTTATTCTTTATTTCTTTCTTCTTCTTTTATTCTTTCTGTATATCTTTTTTTCTGCCCTTGTAAGCATTTTTTTTTAATGAGCCCATATAGCTCAGTCGGTAGAACATCAGACTTTTAATCTGAGGGTCCAGGGTTCAAGTCCCTGTTTGGGCGAGGCTATTTTTTTAACCTTCCCCACTTTGTTGGAGAATATGCAAAAAAAAAAACCTTCCCTGGAAGTGAATCAAACCAGTCCACAGCGGTCAGAGCACCGAATGCTAACCACTAGACGACCAGGAATGTTGAGCTGTTTGATTTTTTCTTTCTTTATCTTTTTATTTTTCTTTCTTTCTTTCTTTCTTTCTTTCTTTCTTTCTTTTTTACCCTTTCCCAATTTTGGAAAAAATGCAAAAAATAAAACCTTCCCTGTAAGTGAATCAAACCAGGCCACAGAGGTTAGAGCACCGAATGCTAACCACTAGACGACCCGGAATGTTGAGCTATTTGATTTTTTCTTTCTTTATCTTTTTCTTTTTCTTTCTTTCTTTCTTTCTTTCTTCTTCTTTTTAAACTTTCCCAATTTTGGAAAAAATGCAAAAAATAAAACCTTCCCTGGAAGTGAATCAAACCAGGCCACAGATGTTAGAGCACTGAATGCTAACCACTAGACGACCCGGAATGTTGAGCTGTTTGATTTTTTCTTTCTTTATCTTTTTCTTTTTCTTTCTTTCTTTCTTTCTTTTTTACCCTTTCCCAATTTTGGAAAAAATGCAAAAAATAAAACCTTCCCTGGAAGTGAATCAAACCAGTCCACAGCGGTTAGAGCACCGAATGCTAACCACTAGACGACCAGGAATGTTGAGCTGTTTGATTTTTTCTTACTTTTTCTTTTTCTTTTCTTTTTCTTTTTCTTTCTTTCTTTCTTTCTTTCTTTCTTTTTTAACCTTTCCCAATTTTGGAAAAAAATGCAAAAAATAAAACCTTCCCTGGAAGTGAATCAAACCGGGCCACAGAGGTTAGAGCACCGAATGCTAACCACTAGACGACCCGGAATGTTGAGCTGTTTGATTTTTTCTTTCTTTATCTTTTTCTTTTTCTTTCTTTCTTTCTTTCTTTCTTTCTTTCTTTCTTTCTTTCTTTCTTTCTTTATTTCTTTCTTTCTTTCTTTTCTTTTTTTTCTTTTTTTATTCTTTATTTCTTTCTTCTTCTTTTATTCTTTCTGTATATCTTTTTTTTCTGCCCTTGTAAGCATTTTTTTTTAATGAGCCCATATAGCTCAGTCGGTAGAACATCAGACTTTTAATCTGAGGGTCCAGGGTTCAAGTCCCTGTTTGGGCGAGGCTATTTTTTTAACCTTCCCCACTTTGTTGGAGAATATGCAAAAAAAAAAAACCTTCCCTGGAAGTGAATCAAACCAGTCCACAGCGGTCAGAGCACCGAATGCTAACCACTAGACGACCAGGAATGTTGAGCTATTTGATTTTTAATTCTTTCTTTATCTTTTTCTTTTTCTTTCTTTCTTTCTTTCTTTCTTTCTTTTTTAAACTTTCCCAATTTTGGAAAAAATGCAAAAAATAAAACCTTCCCTGGAAGTGAATCAAACCAGGCCACAGATGTTAGAGCACCGAATGCTAACCACTAGACGACCAGGAATGTTGAGCTGTTTGATTTTTTCTTTCTTTATCTTTTTATTTTTCTTTCTTTCTTTCTTTCTTTCTTTCTTTCTTTCTTTCTTTCTTTCTTTCTTTCTTTTTTACCCTTTCCCAATTTTGGAAAAAATGCAAAAAATAAAACCTTCCCTGGAAGTGAATCAAACCAGTCCACAGCGGTTAGAGCACCGAATGCTAACCACTAGACGACCAGGAATGTTGAGCTGTTTGATTTTTTCTTACTTTTTCTTTTTCTTTTTCTTTTTCTTTTTCTTTTTCTTTTTCTTTCTTTCTTTCTTTCTTTCTTTCTTTTTTAACCTTTCCCAATTTTGGAAAAAATGCAAAAAATAAAACCTTCCCTGGAAGTGAATCAAACCGGGCCACAGAGGTTAGAGCACCGAATGCTAACCACTAGACGACCCGGAATGTTGAGCTGTTTGATTTTTTCTTTCTTTATCTTTTTCTTTTTCTTTCTTTCTTTCTTTCTTTCTTTCTTTCTTTCTTTCTTTCTTTCTTTCTTTATTTCTTTCTTTCTTTCTTTCTTTTCTTTTTTTTCTTTTTTTATTCTTTATTTCTTTCTTCTTCTTTTATTCTTTCTGTATATCTTTTTTTCTGCCCTTGTAAGCATTTTTTTTAATGAGCCCATATAGCTCAGTCGGTAGAACATCAGACTTTTAATCTGAGGGTCCAGGGTTCAAGTCCCTGTTTGGGCGAGGCTATTTTTTTAACCTTCCCCACTTTGTTGGAGAATATGCAAAAAAAAAAACCTTCCCTGGAAGTGAATCAAACCAGTCCACAGCGGTCAGAGCACCGAATGCTAACCACTAGACGACCAGGGAATGTTGAGCTGTTTGATTTTTTCTTTCTTTATCTTTTTATTTTTCTTTCTTTCTTTCTTTCTTTCTTTCTTTCTTTCTTTCTTTCTTTTTTACCCTTTCCCAATTTTGGAAAAAATGCAAAAAATAAAACCTTCCCTGTAAGTGAATCAAACCAGGCCACAGAGGTTAGAGCACCGAATGCTAACCACTAGACGACCCGGAATGTTGAGCTATTTGATTTTTAATTCTTTCTTTATCTTTTTCTTTTTCTTTCTTTCTTTCTTTCTTTCTTTCTTTTTTAAACTTTCCCAATTTTGGAAAAAATGCAAAAAATAAAACCTTCCCTGGAAGTGAATCAAACCAGGCCACAGATGTTAGAGCACTGAATGCTAACCACTAGACGACCCGGAATGTTGAGCTGTTTGATTTTTTCTTTCTTTATCTTTTTCTTTTTCTTTCTTTCTTTCTTTCTTTTTTACCCTTTCCCAATTTTGGAAAAAATGCAAAAAATAAAACCTTCCCTGGAAGTGAATCAAACCAGTCCACAGCGGTTAGAGCACCGAATGCTAACCACTAGACGACCAGGAATGTTGAGCTGTTTGATTTTTTCTTACTTTTACTTTTTCTTTTTCTTTTTCTTTTTCTTTTTCTTTCTTTCTTTCTTTCTTTCTTTCTTTTTTAACCTTTCCCAATTTTGGAAAAAATGCAAAAAATAAAACCTTCCCTGGAAGTGAATCAAACCGGGCCACAGAGGTTAGAGCACCGAATGCTAACCACTAGACGACCCGGAATGTTGAGCTGTTTGATTTTTTCTTTCTTTATCTTTTTCTTTTTCTTTCTTTCTTTCTTTCTTTCTTTCTTTATTTCTTTCTTTCTTTCTTTTCTTTTTTTTCTTTTTTTATTCTTTATTTCTTTCTTCTTCTTTTATTCTTTCTGTATATCTTTTTTTCTGCCCTTGTAAGCATTTTTTTTTAATGAGCCCATATAGCTCAGTCGGTAGAACATCAGACTTTTAATCTGAGGGTCCAGGGTTCAAGTCCCTGTTTGGGCGAGGCTATTTTTTTAACCTTCCCCACTTTGTTGGAGAATATGCAAAAAAAAAAACCTTCCCTGGAAGTGAATCAAACCAGTCCACAGCGGGTCAGAGCACCGAATGCTAACCACTAGACGACCAGGAATGTTGAGCTGTTTGATTTTTTCTTTCTTTATCTTTTTATTTTTCTTTCTTTCTTTCTTTCTTTCTTTCTTTCTTTCTTTCTTTCTTTCTTTTTTACCCTTTCCCAATTTTGGAAAAAATGCAAAAAATAAAACCTTCCCTGTAAGTGAATCAAACCAGGCCACAGAGGTTAGAGCACCGAATGCTAACCACTAGACGACCCGGAATGTTGAGCTATTTGATTTTTAATTCTTTCTTTATCTTTTTCTTTTTCTTTCTTTCTTTCTTTCTTTCTTTCTTTTTTAAACTTTCCCAATTTTGGAAAAAATGCAAAAAATAAAACCTTCCCTGGAAGTGAATCAAACCAGGCCACAGATGTTAGAGCACTGAATGCTAACCACTAGACGACCCGGAATGTTGAGCTGTTTGATTTTTTCTTTCTTTATCTTTTTCTTTTTCTTTCTTTCTTTCTTTCTTTTTTACCCT
>NC_081211.1:10726556-10734056 GCF_902713425.1 Acipenser ruthenus
AAGTGGGGAAGGTTAAAAAAAATAGCCTCGCCCAAACAGGGACTTGAACCCTGGACCCTCAGATTAAAAGTCTGATGCTCTACCGACTGAGCTATCCGGGCTCATTAAATAAAAACGCTTACTTGGGCAGAAAAAAAGATATACAGAAAGAATAAAAAAAGAAAAAAGAAAAGAAAGAAAGAAATAAAGAAAGAAAGAAAGAAAAAGAAAAAGATAAAGAAAGAAAAAATCAAATAGCTCAACATTCCGGGTCGTCTAGTGGTTAGCATTCGGTGCTCTAACCTCTGAGGCCTGGTTTGATTCACTTCCAGGGAAGGTTTTATTTTTGCATTTTTTCCAAAATGGGAAAGGTTAAAAAAGAAAGAAAGAAAGAAAGAAAGAAAGAAAGAAAGAAAGAAAGAAAGAAAGAAAGAAAGAAAGAAAGAAAGAAAGAAAAAGAAAAAGATAAAGAAAGAAAAAATCAAATAGCTCAACATTCCGGGTCCGTCTAGTGGTTAGCATTCGGTGCTCTAACCTCTGTGGCCTGGTTTGATTCACTTCCAGGGAAGGTTTTATTTTTTTGCATTTTTTCCAAAATTGGGAAAGGGTAAAAAAGAAAGAAAGAAAGAAAGAAAGAAAGAAAGAAAGAAAGAAAGAAAGAAAATGAAAAAGATAAAGAAAGAAAAAATCAAACAGCTCAACATTCCTGGTCGTCTAGTGGTTAGCATTCGGTGCTCTGACCGCTCTGGACTGGTTTGATTCACTTCCAGGGAAGGTTTTTTTTTTGCATTTTCTCCAACAAAGTGGGGAAGGTTAAAAAAAATAGCTTCGCCCAAACAGGGACTTGAACCCTGGACCCTCAGATTAAAAGTCTGATGCTCTACCGACTGAGCTATCCGGGCTCATTAAATAAAAACGCTTACTTGGGCAGAAAAAAAGATATACAGAAAGAATAAAAAAAGAAAAAAAAGAAAAGAAAGAAAGAAAGAAATAAAGAAAGAAAGAAAAAGAAAAAGATAAAGAAAGAAAAAATCAAATAGCTCAACATTCCGGGTCGTCTAGTGGTTAGCATTCGGTGCTCTAACCTCTGTGGCCTGGTTTGATTCACTTCCAGGGAAGGTTTTATTTTTGCATTTTTTCCAAAATGGGAAAGGTTAAAAAAGAAAGAAAGAAAGAAAGAAAGAAAGAAAGAAAGAAAGAAAGAAAGAAAGAAAGAAAGAAAGAAAGAAAGAAAGAAAGAAAGAAAGAAAAAGAAAAAGATAAAGAAAGAAAAAATCAAATAGCTCAACATTCCGGGTCGTCTAGTGGTTAGCATTCGGTGCTCTAACCTCTGTGGCCTGGTTTGATTCAGTTCCAGGGAAGGGTTTTTTTTTTTGCATTTTTTCCAAAATTGGGAAAGGGTAAAAAAGAAAGAAAGAAAGAAAGAAAGAAAGAAAGAAAGAAAAAGAAAAAGTTAAAGAAAGAAAAAATCAAACAGCTCAACATTCCTGGTCGTCTAGTGGTTAGCATTCGGTGCTCTGACCGCTGTGGACTGGTTTGATTCACTTCCAGGGAAGGTTTTTTTTTTGCATTTTCTCCAACAAAGTGGGGAAGGTTAAAAAAAATAGCCTCGCCCAAACAGGGACTTGAACCCTGGACCCTCAGATTAAAAGTCTGATGCTCTACCGACTGAGCTATCCGGGCTCATTAAATAAAAAACGCTTACTTGGGCAGAAAAAAAGATATACAGAAAGAATAAAAAAAGAAAAAAAAGAAAAGAAAGAAAGAAAGAAATAAAGAAAGAAAGAAAAAGAAAAAGATAAAGAAAGAAAAAATCAAATAGCTCAACATTCCGGGTCGTCTAGTGGTTAGCATTCGGTGCTCTAACCTCTGTGGCCTGGTTTGATTCACTTCCAGGGAAGGTTTTATTTTTGCATTTTTTCCAAAATGGGAAAGGTTAAAAAAGAAAGAAAGAAAGAAAGAAAGAAAGAAAGAAAGAAAGAAAGAAAGAAAGAAAGAAAGAAAGAAAGAAAGAAAAAGAAAAAGATAAAGAAAGAAAAAAATCAAATAGCTCAACATTCCGGGTCGTCTAGTGGTTAGCATTCGGTGCTCTAACCTCTGTGGCCTGGTTTGATTCAGTTCCAGGGAAGGTTTTTTTTTTTTGCATTTTTTCCAAAATTGGGAAAGGTAAAAAAGAAAGAAAGAAAGAAAGAAAGAAAGAAAGAAAGAAAAAGAAAAAGATAAAGAAAGAAAAAATCAAACAGCTCAACATTCCTGGTCGTCTAGTGGTTAGCATTCGGTGCTCTGACCGCTGTGGACTGGTTTGATTCACTTCCAGGGAAGGTTTTTTTTTTGCATTTTCTCCAACAAAGTGGGGAAGGTTAAAAAAAATAGCCTCGCCCAAACAGGGACTTGAACCCTGGACCCTCAGATTAAAAGTCTGATGCTCTACCGACTGAGCTATCCGGGCTCATTAAATAAAAACGCTTACTTGGGCAGAAAAAAAGATATACAGAAAGAATAAAAAAAGAAAAAAGAAAAGAAAGAAAGAAATAAAGAAAGAAAGAAAGAAAAAGAAAAAGATAAAGAAAGAAAAAATCAAATAGCTCAACATTCCGGGTCGTCTAGTGGTTAGCATTCGGTGCTCTAACCTCTGTGGCCTGGTTTGATTCACTTCCAGGGAAGGTTTTATTTTTGCATTTTTTCCAAAATGGGAAAGGTTAAAAAAGAAAGAAAGAAAGAAAGAAAGAAAGAAAGAAAGAAAGAAAGAAAGAAAGAAAGAAAGAAAGAAAGAAAGAAAGAAAGAAAGAAAAAGAAAAAGATAAAGAAAGAAAAAATCAAATAGCTCAACATTCCGGTCGTCTAGTGGTTAGCATTCGGTGCTCTAACCTCTGTGGCCTGGTTTGATTCACTTCCAGGGAAGGTTTTATTTTTTGCATTTTTTCCAAAATTGGGAAAGGGTAAAAAAGAAAGAAAGAAAGAAAGAAAGAAAGAAAGAAAGAAAGAAAGAAAGAAAGAAAATGAAAAAGATAAAGAAAGAAAAAATCAAACAGCTCAACATTCCTGGTCGTCTAGTGGTTAGCATTCGGTGCTCTGACCGCTCTGGACTGGTTTGATTCACTTCCAGGGAAGGTTTTTTTTTTGCATTTTCTCCAACAAAGTGGGGAAGGTTAAAAAAAATAGCTTCGCCCAAACAGGGACTTGAACCCTGGACCCTCAGATTAAAAGTCTGATGCTCTACCGACTGAGCTATCCGGGCTCATTAAATAAAAACGCTTACTTGGGCAGAAAAAAAGATATACAGAAAGAATAAAAAAAGAAAAAAAAGAAAAGAAAGAAAGAAAGAAATAAAGAAAGAAAGAAAAAGAAAAAGATAAAGAAAGAAAAAATCAAATAGCTCAACATTCCGGGTCGTCTAGTGGTTAGCATTCGGTGCTCTAACCTCTGTGGCCTGGTTGATTCACTTCCAGGGAAGGTTTTATTTTTGCATTTTTTCCAAAATGGGAAAGGTTAAAAAAGAAAGAAAGAAAGAAAGAAAGAAAGAAAGAAAGAAAGAAAGAAAGAAAGAAAGAAAGAAAGAAAGAAAGAAAGAAAAAGAAAAAGATAAAGAAAGAAAAAATCAAATAGCTCAACATTCCGGGTCGTCTAGTGGTTAGCATTCGGTGCTCTAACCTCTGTGGCCTGGTTTGATTCAGTTCCAGGGAAGGGTTTTTTTTTTTGCATTTTTTCCAAAATTGGGAAAGGGTAAAAAAGAAAGAAAGAAAGAAAGAAAGAAAGAAAGAAAGAAAAAGAAAAAGATAAAGAAAGAAAAAATCAAACAGCTCAACATTCCTGGTCGTCTAGTGGTTAGCATTCGGTGCTCTGACCGCTGTGGACTGGTTTGATTCACTTCCAGGGAAGGTTTTTTTTTTTGCATTTTCTCCAACAAAGTGGGGAAGGTTAAAAAAAATAGCCTCGCCCAAACAGGGACTTGAACCCTGGACCCTCAGATTAAAAGTCTGATGCTCTACCGACTGAGCTATCCGGGCTCATTAAATAAAAACGCTTACTTGGGCAGAAAAAAAGATATACAGAAAGAATAAAAAAAGAAAAAAAAGAAAAGAAAGAAAGAAAGAAATAAAGAAAGAAAGAAAAAGAAAAAGATAAAGAAAGAAAAAATCAAATAGCTCAACATTCCGGGTCGTCTAGTGGTTAGCATTCGGTGCTCTAACCTCTGTGGCCTGGTTTGATTCACTTCCAGGGAAGGTTTTATTTTTGCATTTTTTCCAAAATGGGAAAGGTTAAAAAAGAAAGAAAGAAAGAAAGAAAGAAGAAAGAAAGAAAGAAAGAAAGAAAGAAAGAAAGAAAGAAAGAAAGAAAGAAAAAGAAAAAGATAAAGAAAGAAAAAATCAAATAGCTCAACATTCCGGGTCGTCTAGTGGTTAGCATTCGGTGCTCTAACCTCTGTGGCCTGGTTTGATTCAGTTCCAGGGAAGGGTTTTTTTTTTTGCATTTTTTCCAAAATTGGGAAAGGGTAAAAAAGAAAGAAAGAAAGAAAGAAAGAAAGAAAGAAAGAAAGAAAGAAAAAGAAAAAGATAAAGAAAGAAAAAATCAAACAGCTCAACATTCCTGGTCGTCTAGTGGTTAGCATTCGGTGCTCTGACCGCTGTGGACTGGTTTGATTCACTTCCAGGGAAGGTTTTTTTTTTGCATTTTCTCCAACAAAGTGGGGAAGGTTAAAAAAAAATAGCCTCGCCCAAACAGGGACTTGAACCCTGGACCCTCAGATTAAAAGTCTGATGCTCTACCGACTGAGCTATCCGGGCTCATTAAATAAAAACGCTTACTTGGGCAGAAAAAAAGATATACAGAAAGAATAAAAAAAGAAAAAAAAGAAAAGAAAGAAAGAAAGAAATAAAGAAAGAAAGAAAAAGAAAAAGATAAAGAAAGAAAAAATCAAATAGCTCAACATTCCGGGTCGTCTAGTGGTTAGCATTCGGTGCTCTAACCTCTGTGGCCTGGTTTGATTCACTTCCAGGGAAGGTTTTATTTTTGCATTTTTTCCAAAATGGGAAAGGTTAAAAAAGAAAGAAAGAAAGAAAGAAAGAAAGAAAGAAAGAAAGAAAGAAAGAAAGAAAGAAAGAAAGAAAGAAAGAAAAAGAAAAAGATAAAGAAAGAAAAAATCAAATAGCTCAACATTCCGGGTCGTCTAGTGGTTAGCATTCGGTGCTCTAACCTCTGTGGCCTGGTTTGATTCAGTTCCAGGGAAGGGTTTTTTTTTTTGCATTTTTTCCAAAATTGGGAAAGGGTAAAAAAGAAAGAAAGAAAGAAAGAAAGAAAGAAAGAAAGAAAAAGAAAAAGATAAAGAAAGAAAAAATCAAACAGCTCAACATTCCTGGTCGTCTAGTGGTTAGCATTCGGTGCTCTGACCGCTGTGGACTGGTTTGATTCACTTCCAGGGAAGGTTTTTTTTTTTGCATTTTCTCCAACAAAGTGGGGAAGGTTAAAAAAAATAGCCTCGCCCAAACAGGGACTTGAACCCTGGACCCTCAGATTAAAAGTCTGATGCTCTACCGACTGAGCTATCCGGGCTCATTAAATAAAAACGCTTACTTGGGCAGAAAAAAAGATATACAGAAAGAATAAAAAAAGAAAAAAAAGAAAAGAAAGAAAAAGAAATAAAGAAAGAAAGAAAAAGAAAAAGATAAAGAAAGAAAAAATCAAATAGCTCAACATTCCGGGTCGTCTAGTGGTTAGCATTCGGTGCTCTAACCTCTGTGGCCTGGTTTGATTCACTTCCAGGGAAGGTTTTATTTTTGCATTTTTTCCAAAATGGGAAAGGTTAAAAAAAAAAAGAAAGAAAGAAAGAAAGAAAGAAAGAAAGAAAGGAAAGAAAGAAAGAAAGAAAGAAAGAAAGAAAAAGAAAAAGATAAAGAAAGAAAAAATCAAATAGCTCAACATTCCGGGTCGTCTAGTGGTTAGCATTCGGTGCTCTAACCTCTGTGGCCTGGTTTGATTCACTTCCAGGGAAGGTTTTATTTTTTGCATTTTTTCCAAAATTGGGAAAGGGTAAAAAAGAAAGAAAGAAAGAAAGAAAGAAAGAAAGAAAGAAAGAAAGAAAATGAAAAAGATAAAGAAAGAAAAAATCAAACAGCTCAACATTCCTGGTCGTCTAGTGGTTAGCATTCGGTGCTCTGACCGCTGTGGACTGGTTTTGATTCACTTCCAGGGAAGGTTTTTTTTTTGCATTTTCTCCAACAAAGTGGGGAAGGTTAAAAAAAATAGCCTCGCCCAAACAGGGACTTGAACCCTGGACCCTCAGATTAAAAGTCTGATGCTCTACCGACTGAGCTATCCGGGCTCATTAAATAAAAAACGCTTACTTGGGCAGAAAAAAAGATATACAGAAAGAATAAAAAAAGAAAAAAAAGAAAAGAAAGAAAGAAAGAAATAAAGAAAGAAAGAAAAAGAAAAAGATAAAGAAAGAAAAAATCAAATAGCTCAACATTCCGGGTCGTCTAGTGGTAGCATTCGGTGCTCTAACCTCTGTGGCCTGGTTTGATTCACTTCCAGGGAAGGTTTTATTTTTGCATTTTTTCCAAAATGGGAAAGGTTAAAAAAGAAAGAAAGAAAGAAAGAAAGAAAGAAAGAAAGAAAGAAAGAAAGAAAGAAAGAAAGAAAGAAAGAAAGAAAGAAAAAGAAAAAGAAAAAGAAAGAAAAAATCAAATAGCTCAACATTCCGGGTCGTCTAGTGGTTAGCATTCGGTGCTCTAACCTCTGTGGCCTGGTTTGATTCAGTTCCAGGGAAGGGTTTTTTTTTTTGCATTTTTTCCAAAATTGGGAAAGGGTAAAAAAGAAAGAAAGAAAGAAAGAAAGAAAGAAAGAAAGAAAAAGAAAAAGATAAAGAAAGAAAAAATCAAACAGCTCAACATTCCTGGTCGTCTAGTGGTTAGCATTCGGTGCTCTGACCGCTGTGGACTGGTTTGATTCACTTCCAGGGAAGGTTTTTTTTTGCATTTTCTCCAACAAAGTGGGGAAGGTTAAAAAAAATAGCCTCGCCCAAACAGGGACTTGAACCCTGGACCCTCAGATTAAAAGTCTGATGCTCTACCGACTGAGCTATCCGGGCTCATTAAATAAAAACGCTTACTTGGGCAGAAAAAAAGATATACAGAAAGAATAAAAAAAGAAAAAAAAGAAAAGAAAGAAAGAAAGAAAGAAATAAAGAAAGAAAGAAAAAGAAAAAGATAAAGAAAGAAAAAATCAAATAGCTCAACATTCCGGGTCGTCTAGTGGTTAGCATTCGGTGCTCTAACCTCTGTGGCCTGGTTTGATTCACTTCCAGGGAAGGTTTTATTTTTGCATTTTTTCCAAAATGGGAAAGGTTAAAAAAGAAAGAAAGAAAGAAAGAAAGAAAGAAAGAAAGAAAGAAAGAAAGAAAGAAAGAAAGAAAGAAAGAAAGAAAGAAAGAAAAAGAAAAAGATAAAGAAAGAAAAAATCAAATAGCTCAACATTCCGGGTCGTCTAGTGGTTAGCATTCGGTGCTCTAACCTCTGTGGCCTG
>NC_081211.1:10736556-10911803 GCF_902713425.1 Acipenser ruthenus
TAAAAAAAGAAAAAAAAGAAAAGAAAGAAAGAAAGAAAAAAAGAAAGAAAAAGAAAAAGATAAAGAAAGAAAAAATCAAATAGCTCAACATTCCGGGTCGTCTAGTGGTTAGCATTCGGTGCTCTAAACCTCTGTGGCCTGGTTTGATTCACTTCCAGGGAAGGGTTTTTTTTTTTGCATTTTTTCCAAAATTGGGAAAGGGTAAAAAAGAAAGAAAGAAAGAAAGAAAGAAAGAAAGAAAGAAAGAAAGAAAGAAAGAAAAAGAAAAAGATAAAGAAAGAAAAAATCAAACAGCTCAACATTCCTGGTTGTCTAGTGGTTAGCATTCGGTGCTCTGACCGCTGTGGACTGGTTTGATTCACTTCCAGGGAAGGTTTTTTTTTTGCATTTTCTCCAACAAAGTGGGGAAGGTTAAAAAAAATAGCCTCGCCCAAACAGGGACTTGAACCCTGGACACTCAGATTAAAAGTCTGATGCTCTACCGACTGAGCTATCCGGGCTCATTAAACAAAAATGCTTACTTGGGCAGAAAAAAAGATATACAGAAAGAATAAAAAAAGAAAAAAAAGAAAAGAAAGAAAGAAAGAAAGAAAGAAAGAAAGAAAGAAAAAGAAAGAAAGAAAGAAAGAAAGAAAGAAAGAAAGAAAAAGAAAAAGATAAAGAAAGAAAAAATCAAATAGCTCAACATTCCGGGTCGTCTAGTGGTTAGCATTCGGTGCTCTAACCTCTGTGGCCTGGTTTGATTCAGTTCCAGGGAAGGGTTTTTTTTTTGCATTTTTTCCAAAATTGGGAAAGGGTAAAAAAGAAAGAAAGAAAGAAAGAAAGAAAGAAAGAAAGAAAGAAAAAGAAAAAGAAAAAGATAAAGAAAGAAAAAATCAAACAGCTCAACATTCCTGGTTGTCTAGTGGTTAGCATTCGGTGCTCTGACCGCTGTGGACTGGTTTGATTCACTTCCAGGGAAGGTTTTTTTTTTGCATTTTCTCCAACAAAGTGGGGAATGTTAAAAAAAATAGCCTCGCCCAAACAGGGACTTGAACCCTGGACCCTCAGATTAAAAGTCTGATGCTCTACCGACTGAGCTATCCGGGCTCATTAAATAAAAACGCTTACTTGGGCAGAAAAAAAGATATACAGAAAGAATAAAAAAAGAAAAAAAGAAAAGAAAGAAAGAAAGAAAGAAAGAAAGAAAAAGAAAAAGATAAAGAAAGAAAAAATCAAATAGCTCAACATTCCGGGTCGTCTAGTGGTTAGCATTCATAAGAACATAAGAACATAAGAAAGTTTACAAACGAGAGGAGGCCATTCAGCCCATCTTGCTCGTTTGGTTGTTAGTAGCTTATTGATCCCAGAATCTCATCAAGCAGCTTCTTGAAGGATCCCAGGGTGTCAGCTTCAACAACATTACTGGGGAGTTGGTTCCAGACCCTCACAATTCTCTGTGTAAAAAAGTGCCTCCTATTTTCTGTTCTGAATGCCCCTTTATCTAATCTCCATTTATGACCCCTGGTCCTTTTTTCTTTTTTCAAGTCAAAGAAGTCCCCCGGGTTGACATTGTCTATACCTTTTAGGATTTTGAATGTTTGAATCAGATCGCCGCGTAGTCTTCTTTGTTCAAGACTGAATAGATTCAATTCTTTTAGCCTGTCTGCATACGACATGCCTTTTAAACCTGGGATAATTCTGGTTGCTCTTCTTTGCACTCTTTCTAGAGCAGCAATATCCTTTTTGTAACGAGGTGACCAGAACTGAACACAATATTCTAGGTGAGGTCTTACTAATGCATTGTAGAGTTTTAACATTACTTCCCTTGATTTAAATTCAACACTTCTCACAATATATCCAAGCATCTTGTTAGCCTTTTTTATAGCTTCCCCACATTGTCTAGATGAAGACATTTCTGAGTCAACATAAACTCCTAGGTCTTTTTCATAGTTCCCTTCTTCAATTTCACTATCTCCCATATGATATTTATAATGAACATTTTTATTGCCCGCATGCAATACTTTACACTTTTCTCTATTAAATTTCATTTGCCATGTGTCTGCCCAATTTTGAATGCGGTCTAGATCATTTTGAATGACCTTTGCTGCTTCAACAGTGTCTGCCACTCCTCCTATTTTTGTGTCGTCTGCAAATTTAACGAGTTTGCTTACTATATCAGAGTCTAAATCATTAATGTAGATTAGGAATAGCAGAGGACCTAATACTGATCCCTGTGGTACACCACTGGTTACCTCACTCCATTTCGAGGTTTCTCCTCTAATCAGTACTTTCTGTTTTCTACATGTTAACCACTCCCTAATCCATGTGCATGCATTTCCTTGAATCCCTACTGCGTTCAGTTTGAGAATTAATCTTTTATGCGGGACTTTGTCAAAAGCTTTCTGGAAATCTAAATAGACCATGTCGTATGCTTTGCAGTTGTCCATTTTCAATGTTGCATCCTCAAAAAAGTCAAGTAGGTTAGTTAGACATGATCTCCCTTTCCTAAAACCATGCTGGCTGTCACCCAGGATATTGTTACCATATAGGTAATTTTCCATTTTGGATCTTATTATAGTTTCCATAAGTTTACATATAATAGAAGTCAGGCTTATTGGTCTGTAGTTACCTGGTTCAGTTTTGTCTCCCTTTTTGTGGATCGGTATTACGTTTGCTATTTTCCAGTCTGTCGGTACAACCCCTGTGTCAAGAGACTGTTGCATGATCTTGGTTAGCGGCTTGTAAATAACTTCTTTCATTTCTTTGAGTACTATTGGGAGGATCTCATCTGGCCCAGGGGATTTGTTTATTTTAAGAGCTCCTAGTCCCTTTAACACTTCTGCCTCTGTTATGCTAAAGTTATTTAAAACTGGATAGGAACAGGTCGACATGTGGGGCATGTTGTCCGTGTCCTCCTTTGTAAAAATCTGTGAAAAGTAATCATTTAATATATTTGCTATTTTTTTTTCTTCATCTATGATTTTGCCATTTGTGTCTCTTAGACATTTAACCTCCTCTTTGAATGTTCTCTTGCTGTTATAATATTGGAAAAACATTTTGGAATTGGTTTTAGCCCCCTTAGCAATATTGATTTCTATCTCTCTCTTGGCCTTTCTAACTTCCTTTTTGACTTGTGTTTGCAGTTCCAAGTACTCTTTCTGTGTGCTTTGTTTTTGGTCCCTTTTAAACGCTCTGTAAAGTGCCTTTTTTCGCTGAATATTTTTTTTAATTGATCTATTAAACCATTTTGGCCATTTTGTTTTAGATTTAGATTTGTCTACTTTTGGGATGTAATTGTTTTGTGCCTCTAGTACTACATTTTTAAAAGACAGCCACCCTTTTTCTGTGGATGTTTTCTCTATTTTACTCCAATCTACTTCTGTTAGTCTCCGTTTCATACCTTCATAGTTTGCTTTTCTAAAATTGTAAACCTTAGCTTTAGTCATTACTTTTGGGGTTTTAAAAAATATTTCAAATGAGACCATGTTGTGGTCTGAGTTTGCCAATGGCTCTCTGACCTCTGTTTTAGTTATTCTGTCTTCATTATTTGAAAAGACTAAATCAAGGCATGCCTCCCCTCTAGTCGGTGCCTTGACAAATTGCGTTAGGAAGCAGTCATTTGTCATTTCCACCATTTCAATTTCGTCCGTTGTGCCCCCCATTGGGTTTCCCCATTTTATATGGGGGAAGTTGAAATCCCCCATTAGTATGGCTTCTCCTTTTCTACACGCATTTCTAATGTCATTGTACAACAGATTATTTTGCTCAGCGTCTGAATTTGGCGGTCTATAGCATGCTCCTATTATTATGCCCTTTGAATTTGTGTCCATTATTCTGACCCATATTGATTCTGCATTGTTTTCTTTGTCCTGATTTAACACCTGGGCTTCAAGGCTATTTCTTATGTATAGCGCTACCCCTCCGCCTCTTCTGTCCTGCCTGTCTTTCCTATACAGTGTGTACCCACTGATATTATATTCGTCTCCATCACTCTCAGACAACCAAGTTTCTGTAACACCTATCACATCGTAGTTACTTGTTAGTGCAGTAGCTTCAAGTTCTAACATTTTGTTTCTGAGACTTCTAGCATTAAGATAAATACATTTAATAGTGGTCTTACCTGAGTTGTTGCCCTTGTTTTGATGTAGTCTCCCTTCTGTTTTTTTGTTTTCTCCCCCCTTCCTTTCTAGTTTAAATGCTTCTGTACCGCCTGAAGGATCCTTTCTCCGAGTAGATTGGTTCCCTTTCTGTTTAAGTGCAGTCCGTCCCACCTGTATAGATAGTCCTTGTTGTAGAAAGTGCTCCAATGTTCAAGAAAGGTGAAGCCTTCCTGTGTGCACCACGATTTCAGCCATGCATTTTGATTTTGTATTTCCAGCTGTCCATATGGTCCTTTGCAAGGCGCCGGCAGTATCCCAGAAAATACCACAGTTTTGGTCTTGTCTTTTAATTTCCTTCCTAGCTCTCTGAATTTGTTCTGCAGGGATCTTGGCCTGTCTCTTCCAATGTTGTTTGTACCAATGTGGACGACTACTACCGGGTCATCTCCAGTTCGTTCTAGGAGCCTGTCCACGTTCTCAGTGATGTGCTTGACAGAGGCTCCTGGAAGGCAGCACACTGTTGTAGTAAGGGGGTCCAAACTGCGAACTGAACTTGCTGTGTTTCTCAGTATGGAGTCCCCAACAATCATGACCTCCCTTCTTTTTGCTGGCTGGTCAGCACTGTTTATAGGGTCCTGGGTGTTGTTTCTTTCATTCTCTTGATGTTGGTTTTGGTCATCTAAATGTTGAAGTGGCTCAAATGTGTTGGATGTCTGGATTTCTGGTGGTTGTGTTTGACGAAGTTTCTTTTTTTCCCTGCTTCTGCCTATTTGAACCCAGCTGTTTCGACTCTCTTCCATCTCCCTGGTGGCTTTCAGTCTGCTAGGGGTGCAGACTTCCATGAATTGTGGGTGTGTCAGCTCCTCAAGCTCCTGTTGCTGTCTCATTTCCTCCATCTCCTTTTCTAGCAGGCTTAATCGCTGAAGCAAGTCCTGGATGGTGCGGCACTTTACACAAACTTGGTTGAGCTCTGTTGGGTTTTCTCGGATTTCCCACATCATGCAGTTGTCACAGATTACTGGCTTGAAGACCATTTTTTTGTTTAGTGTAGCTTCTGCAGCTGTCAACCTGCTTTCAAACTGCTTCTAACTGCGCTGTACTTGTCCACGACTGTACTTCTCCCACGATGTCGCTTCCACACGCTGTCGCTAGGAAGACTGCCTGCCTTTTGTATGTTTGTGTTTGTGCTGCGTGCTCCGCTCCTCCCCCGTGTCCCACATTCGGTGCTGTAACCTCTGTGGCCTGGTTTGATTCAGTTCCAGGGAAGGGTTTTTTTTTTTGCATTTTTTCCTAAATTGGGAAAGGGTAAAAAAGAAAGAAAGAAAGAAAGAAAAAGAAAAAGATAAAGAAAGAAAAAATCAAACAGCTCAACATTCCTGGTTGTCTAGTGGTTAGCATTCGGTGCTCTGACCGCTGTGGACTGGTTTGATTCACTTCCAGGGAAGGTTTTTTTTTTGCATTTTCTCCAACAAAGTGGGGAAGGTTAAAAAAAATAGCCTCGCCCAAACAGGGACTTGAACCCTGGACCCTCAGATTAAAAGTCTGATGCTCTACCGACTGAGCTATCCGGGCTCATTAAATAAAAACCCTTACTTGGGCAGAATTAAAGATATACAGAAAGAATAAAAAAAGAAAAAAAGAATAGAAAGAAAGAAAGAAAGAAAGAAAGAAAGAAAGAGATAAAGAAAGAAAAAATCAAATAGCTCAACATTCCGGGTCGTCTAGTGGTTAGCATTCGGTGCTCTAACCTCTGTGGCCTGGTTTGATTCACTTCCAGGGAAGGTTTTATTTTTTGCATTTTTTCCAAAATTGGGAAAGGGTAAAAAAGAAAGAAAGAAAGAAAGAAAAAGAAAAAGATAAAGAAAGAAAAAATCAAACAGCTCAACATTCCTGGTCGTCTAGTGGTTAGCATTCGGTGCTCTGACCGCTGTGGACTGGTTTGATTCACTTCCAGGGAAGGTTTTTTTTTTGCATTTTCTTCAACAAAGTGGGGAAGGTTAAAAAAAATAGCCTCGCCCAAACAGGGACTTGAACCCTGGACACTCAGATTAAAAGTCTGATGCTCTACCGACTGAGCTATCCGGGCTCATTAAACAAAAACGCTTACTTGGGCAGAAAAAAAGATATACAGAAAGAATAAAAAAAGAAAAAAAAGAAAAGAAAGAAAGAAAGAAAGAAAGAAAAAGAAAAAGATAAAGAAAGAAAAAATCAAATAGCTCAACATTCCGGGTCGTCTAGTGGTTAGCATTCGGTGCTCTAACCTCTGTGGCCTGGTTTGATTCACTTCCAGGGAAGGGTTTTTTTTTTGCATTTTTTCCAAAATTGGGAAAGGGTAAAAAAGAAAGAAAGAAAGAAAGAAAGAAAGAAAGAAAAAGAAAAAGATAAAGAAAGAAAAAATCAAACAGCTCAACATTCCTGGTTGTCTAGTGGTTAGCATTCGGTGCTCTGACCGCTGTGGACTGGTTTGATTCACTTCCAGGGAAGGTTTTTTTTTTGCATTTTCTCCAACAAAGTGGGGAAGGTTAAAAAAAATAGCCTCGCCCAAACAGGGACTTGAACCCTGGACCCTCAGATTAAAAGTCTGATGCTCTACCGACTGAGCTATCCGGGCTCATTAAATAAAAATGCTTACTTGGGCAGAAAAAAAGATATACAGAAAGAATAAAAAAAGAAAAAAAAGAAAAGAAAGAAAGAAAGAAAGAAAGAAAGAAAAAGAAAAAGATAAAGAAAGAAAAAATCAAATAGCTCAACATTCCGGGTCGTCTAGTGGTTAGCATTCGGTGCTCTAACCTCTGTGGCCTGGTTTGATTCAGTTCCAGGGAAGGGTTTTTTTTTTTTGCATTTTTTCCAAAATTGGGAAAGGGTAAAAAAGAAAGAAAGAAAGAAAGAAAAAGAAAAAGATAAAGAAAGAAAAAATCAAACAGCTCAACATTCCTGGTCGTCTAGTGGTTAGCATTCGGTGCTCTGACCGCTGTGGACTGGTTTGATTCACTTCCAGGGAAGGTTTTTTTTTGCATTTTCTCCAACAAAGTGGGGAAGGTTAAAAAAAAATAGACTCGCCCAAACAAGGACTTGAACCCTGGACCCTCAGATTAAAAGTCTGATGCTCTACCGACTGAGCTATCCGGGCTCATTAAATAAAAATGCTTACTTGGGCAGAAAAAAAGATATACAGAAAGAATAAAAAAAGAAAAAAAAGAAAGAAAGAAAGAAAGAAAGAAAGAAAGAAAGAGATAAAGAAAGAAAAAATCAAATAGCTCAACATTCCGGGTCGTCTAGTGGTTAGCATTCGGTGCTCTAACCTCTGTGGCCTGGTTTGATTCACTTCCAGGGAAGGTTTTATTTTTTGCATTTTTTCCAAAATTGGGAAAGGGTAAAAAAGAAAGAAAGAAAGAAAGAAAAAGAAAAAGATAAAGAAAGAAAAAATCAAACAGCTCAACATTCCTGGTCGTCTAGTGGTTAGCATTCGGTGCTCTGACCGCTGTGGACTGGTTTGATTCACTTCCAGGGAAGGTTTTTTTTTTGCATTTTCTTCAACAAAGTGGGGAAGGTTAAAAAAAATAGCCTCGCCCAAACAGGGACTTGAACCCTGGACACTCAGATTAAAAGTCTGATGCTCTACCGACTGAGCTATCCGGGCTCATTAAACAAAAACGCTTACTTGGGCAGAAAAAAAGATATACAGAAAGAATAAAAAAAGAAAAAAAAGAAAAGAAAGAAAGAAAGAAAGAAAGAAAAAGAAAAAGATAAAGAAAGAAAAAATCAAATAGCTCAACATTCCGGGTCGTCTAGTGGTTAGCATTCGGTGCTCTAACCTCTGTGGCCTGGTTTGATTCACTTCCAGGGAAGGGTTTTTTTTTTGCATTTTTTCCAAAATTGGGAAAGGGTAAAAAAGAAAGAAAGAAAGAAAGAAAGAAAGAAAGAAAAAGAAAAAGATAAAGAAAGAAAAAATCAAACAGCTCAACATTCCTGGTTGTCTAGTGGTTAGCATTCGGTGCTCTGACCGCTGTGGACTGGTTTGATTCACTTCCAGGGAAGGTTTTTTTTTTGCATTTTCTCCAACAAAGTGGGGAAGGTTAAAAAAAATAGCCTCGCCCAAACAGGGACTTGAACCCTGGACCCTCAGATTAAAAGTCTGATGCTCTACCGACTGAGCTATCCGGGCTCATTAAATAAAAATGCTTACTTGGGCAGAAAAAAAGATATACAGAAAGAATAAAAAAAGAAAAAAAAGAAAAGAAAGAAAGAAAGAAAGAAAGAAAGAAAAAGAAAAAGATAAAGAAAGAAAAAATCAAATAGCTCAACATTCCGGGTCGTCTAGTGGTTAGCATTCGGTGCTCTAACCTCTGTGGCCTGGTTTGATTCAGTTCCAGGGAAGGGGTTTTTTTTTTGCATTTTTTCCAAAATTGGGAAAGGGTAAAAAAGAAAGAAAGAAAGAAAGAAAAAGAAAAAGATAAAGAAAGAAAAAATCAAACAGCTCAACATTCCTGGTCGTCTAGTGGTTAGCATTCGGTGCTCTGACCGCTGTGGACTGGTTTGATTCACTTCCAGGGAAGGTTTTTTTTTGCATTTTCTCCAACAAAGTGGGGAAGGTTAAAAAAAAATAGACTCGCCCAAACAAGGACTTGAACCCTGGACCCTCAGATTAAAAGTCTGATGCTCTACCGACTGAGCTATCCGGGCTCATTAAATAAAAATGCTTACTTGGGCAGAAAAAAAGATATACAGAAAGAATAAAAAAAGAAAAAAAAGAAAGAAAGAAAGAAAGAAAGAAAGAAAGATAGAAAGAAAAAGAAAAAGATAAAGAAAGAAAAAATCAAACAGCTCAACATTCCTGGTTGTCTAGTGGTTAGCATTCGGTGCTCTGACCGCTGTGGACTGGTTTGATTCACTTCCAGGGAAGGTTTTTTTTTTGCATTTTCTCCAACAAAGTGGGGAAGGTTAAAAAAAAATTGCCTCACCCAAACAGGGACTTGAACCCTGGACCCTCAGATTAAAAGTCTGATGCTCTACCGACTGAGCTATCCGGGCTCATTAAATAAAAACGCTTACTTGGGCAGAAAAAAAGATATACAGAAAGAATAAAAAAAGAAAAAAAAGAAAAGAAAGAAAGAAAGAAAGAAAGAAAGAAAGAAAGAAAGAAAAAGAAAAAGATAAAGAAAGAAAAAATCAAATAGCTCAACATTCCGGGTCGTCTAGTGGTTAGCATTCGGTGCTCTAACCTCTGTGGCCTGGTTTGATTCAGTTCCAGGGAAGGGTTTTTTTTTTTGCATTTTTTCCAAAATTGGGAAAGGGTAAAAAAGAAAGAAAGAAAGAAAGAAAAAGAAAAAGATAAAGAAAGAAAAAATCAAACAGCTCAACATTCCTGGTCGTCTAGTGGTTAGCATTCGGTGCTCTGACCGCTGTGGACTGGTTTGATTCACTTCCAGGGAAGGTTTTTTTTTTGCATTTTCTCCAACAAAGTGGGGAAGGTTAAAAAAAAATAGCCTCGCCCAAACAAGGACTTGGACGCTGGACCCTCAGATTAAAAGTCTGATGCTCTACCGACTGAGCTATCCGGGCTCATTAAATAAAAACGCTTACTTGGGCAGAAAAAAAGATATACAGAAAGAATAAAAAAAGAAAAAAAAGAAAAGAAAGAAAGAAAGAAAGAAAGAAAGAAAGAAAGAAAGAAAGAAAAAGAAAAAGATAAAGAAAGAAAAAATCAAACAGCTCAACATTCCTGGTTGTCTAGTGGTTAGCATTCGGTGCTCTGACCGCTGTGGACTGGTTTGATTCACTTCCAGGGAAGGTTTTTTTTTTGCATTTTCTCCAACAAAGTGGGGAAGGTTAAAAAAAATAGCCTCGCCCAAACAGGGACTTGAACCCTGGACCCTCAGATTAAAAGTCTGTTGCTCTACCGACTGAGCTATCCGGGCTCATTAAATAAAAACGCTTACTTGGGCAGAAAAAAAGATATACAGAAAGAATAAAAAAAGAAAAAAAAGAAAAGAAAGAAAGAAAGAAAGAAAGAAAGAAAGAAAAAGAAAAAGATAAAGAAAGAAAAAATCAAATAGCTCAACATTCCGGGTCGTCTAGTGGTTAGCATTCGGTGCTCTAACCTCTGTGGCCTGGTTTGATTCACTTCCAGGGAAGGTTTTATTTTTGCATTTTTTCCAAAATGGGAAAGGTTAAAAAAGAAAGAAAGAAAGAAAGAAAGAAAGAAAGAAAGAAAGAAAGAAAGAAAGAAAGAAAAAGATAAAGAAAGAAAAAATCAAACAGCTCAACATTCCTGGTTGTCTAGTGGTTAGCATTCGGTGCTCTGACCGCTGTGGACTGGTTTGATTCACTTCCAGGGAAGGTTTTTTTTTTGCATTTTCTCCAACAAAGTGGGGAAGGTTAAAAAAAATAGCCTCGCCCAAACAGGGACTTGAACCCTGGACCCTCAGATTAAAAGTCTGATGCTCTACCGACTGAGCTATCCGGGCTCATTAAATAAAAACGCTTACTTGGGCAGAAAAAAAGATATACAGAAAGAATAAAAAAAGAAAAAAAAGAAAAGAAAGAAAGAAAGAAAGAAAGAAAGAAAGAAAAAGAAAAAGATAAAGAAAGAAAAAATCAAATAGCTCAACATTCCGGGTCGTCTAGTGGTTAGCATTCGGTGCTCTAACCTCTGTGGCCTGGTTTGATTCACTTCCAGGGAAGGGTTTTTTTTTTTGCATTTTTTCCAAAATTGGGAAAGGGTAAAAAAGAAAGAAAGAAAGAAAGAAAGAAAGAAAGAAAAAGAAAAAGATAAAGAAAGAAAAAATCAAACAGCTCAACATTCCTGGTTGTCTAGTGGTTAGCATTCGGTGCTCTGACCGCTGTGGACTGGTTTGATTCACTTCCAGGGAAGGTTTTTTTTTTGCATTTTCTCCAACAAAGTGGGGAAGGTTAAAAAAAATAGCCTCGCCCAAACAGGGACTTGAACCCTGGACCCTCAGATTAAAAGTCTGATGCTCTACCGACTGAGCTATCCGGGCTCATTAAATAAAAACGCTTACTTGGGCAGAAAAAAAGATATACAGAAAGAATAAAAAAAGAAAAAAAAGAAAAGAAAGAAAGAAAGAAAGAAAGAAAGAAAAAGAAAAAGATAAAGATAAAGAAAGAAAAAATCAAATAGCTCAACATTCCGGGTCGTCTAGTGGTTAGCATTCGGTGCTCTAACCTCTGTGGCCTGGTTTGATTCAGTTCCAGGGAAGGGTTTTTTTTTTTGCATTTTTTCCAAAATTGGGAAAGGGTAAAAAAGAAAGAAAGAAAGAAAGAAAGAAAGAAAGAAAGAAAGAAAAAGAAAAAGATAAAGAAAGAAAAAATCAAACAGCTCAACATTCCTGGTTGTCTAGTGGTTAGCATTCGGTGCTCTGACCGCTGTGGACTGGTTTGATTCACTTCCAGGGAAGGTTTTTTTTTTGCATTTTCTCCAACAAAGTGGGGAAGGTTAAAAAAAATAGCCTCGCCCAAACAGGGACTTGAACCCTGGACCCTCAGATTAAAAGTCTGATGCTCTACCGACTGAGCTACCGGGCTCATTAAATAAAAACGCTTACTTGGGCAGAAAAAAAGATATACAGAAAGAATAATAAAAGAAAAAAAAGAAAAGAAAGAAAGAAAGAAAGAAAGAAAGAAAGAAAGAAAGAAAGAAAGAAAGAAAAAGAAAAAGATAAAGAAAGAAAAAATCAAATAGCTCAACATTCCGGGTCGTCTAGTGGTTAGCATTCGGTGCTCTAACCTCTGTGGCCTGGTTTGATTCACTTCCAGGGAAGGGTTTTTTTTTTTGCATTTTTTCCAAAATTGGGAAAGGGTAAAAAAGAAAGAAAGAAAGAAAGAAAGAAAGAAAGAAAGAAAGAAAAAGAAAAAGATAAAGAAAGAAAAAATCAAACAGCTCAACATTCCTGGTTGTCTAGTGGTTAGCATTCGGTGCTCTGACCGCTGTGGACTGGTTTGATTCACTTCCAGGGAAGGTTTTTTTTTTGCATTTTCTCCAACAAAGTGGGGGAGGTTAAAAAAAATAGCCTCGCCCAAACAGGGACTTGAACCCTGGACCCTCAGATTAAAAGTCTGATGCTCTACCGACTGAGCTATCCGGGCTCATTAAATAAAAAACGCTTACTTGGGCAGAAAAAAAGATATACAGAAAGAATAAAAAAAGAAAAAAAAGAAAAGAAAGAAAGAAAAAGAAAGAAAGAAAAAGAAAGAAAGAAAAAGAAAAAGATAAAGAAAGAAAAAATCAAATAGCTCAACATTCCGGGTCGTCTAGTGGTTAGCATTCGGTGCTCTAACCTCTGTGGCCTGGTTTGATTCAGTTCCAGGGAAGGGTTTTTTTTTTTGCATTTTTTCCAAAATTGGGAAAGGGTAAAAAAGAAAGAAAGAAAGAAAGAAAGAAAGAAAGAAAAAGAAAAAGATAAAGAAAGAAAAAATCAAACAGCTCAACATTCCTGGTTGTCTAGTGGTTAGCATTCGGTGCTCTGACCGCTGTGGACTGGTTTGATTCACTTCCAGGGAAGGTTTTTTTTTTGCATTTTCTCCAACAAAGTGGGGAAGGTTAAAAAAAATAGCCTCGCCCAAACAGGGACTTGAACCCTGGACCCTCAGATTAAAAGTCTGATGCTCTACCGACTGAGCTATCCGGGCTCATTAAACAAAAACGCTTACTTGGGCAGAAAAAAAGATATACAGAAAGAATAAAAAAAGAAAAAAAAGAAAAGAAAGAAAGAAAAAGAAAGAAAGAAAGAAAGAAAAAGAAAAAGATAAAGAAAGAAAAAATCAAATAGCTCAACATTCCGGGTCGTCTAGTGGTTAGCATTCGGTGCTCTAACCTCTGTGGCCTGGTTTGATTCACTTCCAGGGAAGGGTTTTTTTTTTTGCATTTTTTCCAAAATTGGGAAAGGGTAAAAAAGAAAGAAAGAAAGAAAGAAAGAAAGAAAGAAAGAAAGAAAGAAAGAAAAAGAAAAAGATAAAGAAAGAAAAAATCAAACAGCTCAACATTCCTGGTTGTCTAGTGGTTAGCATTCGGTGCTCTGACCGCTGTGGACTGGTTTGATTCACTTCCAGGGAAGGTTTTTTTTTTTGCATTTTCTCCAACAAAGTGGGGAAGGTTAAAAAAAATAGCCTCGCCCAAACAGGGACTTGAACCCTGGACCCTCAGATTAAAAGTCTGATGTTCTACCGACTGAGCTATCCGGGCTCATTAAATAAAAAACGCTTACTTGGGCAGAAAAAAAGATATACAGAAAGAATAAAAAAAGAAAAAAAAGAAAAGAAAGAAAAAGAAAGAAAGAAAGAAAAAGAAAAAGATAAAGTAAGAAAAAATCAAATAGCTCAACATTCCGGGTCGTCTAGTGGTTAGCATTCGGTGCTCTAACCTCTGTGGCCTGGTTTGATTCAGTTCCAGGGAAGGGTTTTTTTTTTTGCATTTTTTCCAAAATTGGGAAAGGGTAAAAAAGAAAGAAAGAAAGAAAGAAAGAAAGAAAGAAAGAAAGAAAGAAAGAAAAAGAAAAAGATAAAGAAAGAAAAAATCAAACAGCTCAACATTCCTGGTTGTCTAGTGGTTAGCATTCGGTGCTCTGACCGCTGTGGACTGGTTTGATTCACTTCCAGGGAAGGTTTTTTTTTTGCATTTTCTCCAACAAAGTGGGGAAGGTTAAAAAAAATAGCCTCGCCCAAACAGGGACTTGAACCCTGGACCCTCAGATTAAAAGTCTGATGCTCTACCGACTGAGCTATCCGGGCTCATTAAATAAAAACGCTTACTTGGGCAGAAAAAAAGATATACAGAAAGAATAAAAAAAGAAAAAAAAGAAAAGAAAGAAAGAAAAAGAAAGAAAGAAAGAAAGAAAGAAAGAAAGAAAGAAAGAAAGAAAGAAAGAAAGAAAGAAAAAGAAAAAGATAAAGAAAGAAAAAATCAAATAGCTCAACATTCCGGGTCGTCTAGTGGTTAGCATTCGGTGCTCTAACCTCTGTGGCCTGGTTTGATTCACTTCCAGGGAAGGTTTTTTTTTTTGCATTTTTTCCAAAATTGGGAAAGGGTAAAAAAGAAAGAAAGAAAGAAAGAAAGAAAGAAAGAAAGAAAGAAAGAAAAAGAAAAAGATAAAGAAAGAAAAAATCAAACAGCTCAACATTCCTGGTTGTCTAGTGGTTAGCATTCGGTGCTCTGACCGCTGTGGACTGGTTTGATTCACTTCCAGGGAAGGTTTTTTTTTTGCATTTTCTCCAACAAAGTGGGGAAGGTTAAAAAAAATAACCTCGCCCAAACAGGGACTTGAACCCTGGACCCTCAGATTAAAAGTCTGATGCTCTACCGACTGAGCTATCCGGGCTCATTAAATAAAAACGCTTACTTGGGCAGAAAAAAAGATATACAGAAAGAATAAAAAAAGAAAAAAAAGAAAAGAAAGAAAGAAAGAAAGAAAGAAAGAAAAAGAAAAAGATAAAGAAAGAAAAAATCAAATAGCTCAACATTCCGGGTCGTCTAGTGGTTAGCATTCGGTGCTCTAACCTCTGTGGCCTGGTTTGATTCAGTTCCAGGGAAGGGTTTTTTTTTTTGCATTTTTTCCAAAATTGGGAAAGGGTAAAAAAGAAAGAAAGAAAGAAAGAAAAAGAAAAAGATAAAGAAAGAAAAAATCAAATAGCTCAACATTCCGGGTCGTCTAGTGGTTAGCATTCGGTGCTCTAACCTCTGTGGCCTGGTTTGATTCAGTTCCAGGGAAGGGTTTTTTTTTTTGCATTTTTTCCAAAATTGGGAAAGGGTAAAAAAGAAAGAAAGAAAGAAAGAAAGAAAGAAAGAAAGAAAGAAAGAAAAAGAAAAAGATAAAGAAAGAAAAAATCAAACAGCTCAACATTCCTGGTTGTCTAGTGGTTAGCATTCGGTGCTCTGACCGCTGTGGACTGGTTTGATTCACTTCCAGGGAAGGTTTTTTTTTTGCATTTTCTCCAACAAAGTGGGGAAGGTTAAAAAAAATAGCCTCGCCCAAACAGGGACTTGAACCCTGGACCCTCAGATTAAAAGCCTGATGCTCTACCGACTGAGCTATCCGGGCTCATTAAATAAAAACGCTTACTTGGGCAGAAAAAAAGATATACAGAAAGAATAAAAAAAGAAAAAAAAGAAAAGAAAGAAAGAAAGAAAGAAAGAAAGAAAGAAAGAAAGAAAAAGAAAAAGATAAAGAAAGAAAAAATCAAATAGCTCAACATTCCGGGTCGTCTAGTGGTTAGCATTCGGTGCTCTAACCTCTGTGGCCTGGTTTGATTCACTTCCAGGGAAGGGGTTTTTTTTTTGCATTTTTTCCAAAATTGGGAAAGGGTAAAAAAGAAAGAAAGAAAGAAAGAAAGAAAGAAAGAAAGAAAGAAAGAAAGAAAAAGAAAAAGATAAAGAAAGAAAAAATCAAACAGCTCAACATTCCTGGTTGTCTAGTGGTTAGCATTCGGTGCTCTGACCGCTGTGGACTGGTTTGATTCACTTCCAGGGAAGGTTTTTTTTTTGCATTTTCTCCAACAAAGTGGGGAAGGTTAAAAAAAATAGCCTCGCCCAAACAGGGACTTGAACCCTGGACCCTCAGATTAAAAGCCTGATGCTCTACCGACTGAGCTATCCGGGCTCATTAAATAAAAACGCTTACTTGGGCAGAAAAAAAGATATACAGAAAGAATAAAAAAAGAAAAAAAAGAAAAGAAAGAAAGAAAGAAAGAAAGAAAGAAAGAAAAAGAAAAAGATAAAGAAAGAAAAAATCAAATAGCTCAACATTCCGGGTCGTCTAGTGGTTAGCATTCGGTGTTCTAACCTCTGTGGCCTGGTTTGATTCAGTTCCAGGGAAGGGTTTTTTTTTTTGCATTTTTTCCAAAATTGGGAAAGGGTAAAAAAGAAAGAAAGAAAGAAAGAAAGAAAGAAAGAAAGAAAGAAAGAAAGAAAGAAAAAGAAAAAGAAAAAGATAAAGAAAGAAAAAATCAAACAGCTCAACATTCCTGGTTGTCTAGTGGTTAGCATTCGGTGCTCTGACCGCTGTGGACTGGTTTGATTCACTTCCAGGGAAGGTTTTTTTTTTGCATTTTCTCCAACAAAGTGGGGAAGGTTAAAAAAAATAGCCTCGCCCAAACAGGGACTTGAACCCTGGACCCTCAGATTAAAAGTCTGATGCTCTACCGACTGAGCTATCCGGGCTCATTAAATAAAAACGCTTACTTGGGCAGAAAAAAAGATATACAGAAAGAATAAAAAAAGAAAAAAAAGAAAAGAAAGAAAGAAAGAAAGAAAGAAAGAAAGAAAGAAAGAAAGAAAGAAAAAGAAAAAGATAAAGAAAGAAAAAATCAAATAGCTCAACATTCCGGGTCGTCTAGTGGTTAGCATTCGGTGCTCTAACCTCTGTGGCCTGGTTTGATTCAGTTCCAGGGAAGGGTTTTTTTTTTTGCATTTTTTCCAAAATTGGGAAAGGGTAAAAAAGAAAGAAAGAAAGAAAGAAAGAAAGAAAGAAAGAAAGAAAGAAAGAAAGAAAGAAAAAGAAAAAGATAAAGAAAGAAAAAATCAAACAGCTCAATATTCCTGGTTGTCTAGTGGTTAGCATTCGGTGCTCTGACCGCTGTGGACTGGTTTGATTCACTTCCAGGGAAGGGTTTTTTTTTTTGCTTTTTTTCCAAAATTGGGAAAGGGTAAAAAAGAAAGAAAGAAAGAAAGAAAGAAAGAAAGAAAGAAAAAGAAAAAGATAAAGAAAGAAAAAATCAAACAGCTCAACATTCCTGGTTGTCTAGTGGTTAGCATTCGGTGCTCTGACCGCTGTGGACTGGTTTGATTCACTTCCAGGGAAGGTTTTTTTTTTGCATTTTCTCCAACAAAGTGGGGAAGGTTAAAAAAAATAGCCTCGCCCAAACAGGGACATGAACCCTGGACCCTCAGATTAAAAGCCTGATGCTCTACCGACTGAGCTATCCGGGCTCATTAAATAAAAACGCTTACTTGGGCAGAAAAAAAGATATACAGAAAGAATAAAAAAAGAAAAAAAAGAAAAGAAAGAAAGAAAGAAAGAAAGAAAGAAAGAAAAAGAAAAAGATAAAGAAAGAAAAAATCAAATAGCTCAACATTCCGGGTCGTCTAGTGGTTAGCATTCGGTGCTCTAACCTCTGTGGCCTGGTTTGATTCAGTTCCAGGGAAGGGTTTTTTTTTTTGCATTTTTTCCAAAATTGGGAAAGGGTAAAAAAGAAAGAAAGAAAGAAAGAAAGAAAGAAAGAAAGAAAGAAAGAAAGAAAGAAAAAGATAAAGAAAGAAAAAATCAAACAGCTCAACATTCCTGGTTGTCTAGTGGTTAGCATTCGGTGCTCTGACCGCTGTGGACTGGTTTGATTCACTTCCAGGGAAGGTTTTTTTTTTGCATTTTCTCCAACAAAGTGGGGAAGGTTAAAAAAAAATAGCCTCGTCCAAACAGGGACTTGAACCCTGGACCCTCAGATTAAAAATCTGATGCTCTACCGACTGAGCTATCCGGGCTCATTAAATAAAAATGCTTCCTTGGGCAGAAAAAAAGATATACAGAAAGAATAAAAAAAGAAAAAAAAGAAAAAGAAAGAAAGAAAGAAAGAAAGAAAGAAAAAGAAAAAGATAAAGAAAGAAAAAATCAAATAGCTCAACATTCCGGGTCGTCTAGTGGTTAGCATTCGGTGCTCTAACCTCTGTGGCCTGGTTTGATTCACTTCCAGGGAAGGTTTTTTTTTTTGCATTTTTTCCAAAATTGGGAAAGGGTAAAAAAGAAAGAAAGAAAGAAAGAAAAAGAAAAAGATAAAGAAAGAAAAAATCAAACAGCTCAACATTCCTGGTCGTCTAGTGGTTAGCATTCGGTGCTCTGACCGCTGTGGACTGGTTTGATTCACTTCCAGGGAAGGTTTTTTTTTTGCATTTTCTCCAACAAAGTGGGGAAGGTTAAAAAAAATAGCCTCGCCCAAACAGGGACTTGAACCCTGGACACTCAGATTAAAAATCTGATGCTCTACCGACTGAGCTATCCGGGCTCATTAAACAAAAACGCTTACTTGGGCAGAAAAAAAGATATACAGAAAGAATAAAAAAAGAAAAAAAAGAAAAGAAAGAAAGAAAGAAAGAAAGAAAGAAAGAAAGAAAGAAAAAGAAAAAGATAAAGAAAGAAAAAATCAAATAGCTCAACATTCCGGGTCGTCTAGTGGTTAGCATTCGGTGCTCTAACCTCTGTGGCCTGGTTTGATTCACTTCCAGGGAAGGGGTTTTTTTTTTGCATTTTTTCCAAAATTGGGAAAGGGTAAAAAAGAAAGAAAGAAAGAAAGAAAGAAAGAAAGAAAGAAAGAAAAAGAAAAAGATAAAGAAAGAAAAAATCAAACAGCTCAACATTCCTGGTTGTCTAGTGGTTAGCATTCGGTGCTCTGACCGCTGTGGACTGGTTTGATTCACTTCCAGGGAAGGGTTTTTTTTTTTGCTTTTTTTCCAAAATTGGGAAAGGGTAAAAAAGAAAGAAAGAAAGAAAGAAAGAAAGAAAGAAAAAGAAAAAGATAAAGAAAGAAAAAATCAAACAGCTCAACATTCCTGGTTGTCTAGTGGTTAGCATTCGGTGCTCTGACCGCTGTGGACTGGTTTGATTCACTTCCAGGGAAGGTTTTTTTTTTTGCATTTTTTCCAAAATTGGGAAAGGGTAAAAAAGAAAGAAAGAAAGAAAGAAAGAAAGAAAGAAAGAAAGAAAGAAAGAAAAAGAAAAAGAAAAAGATAAAGAAAGAAAAAATCAAACAGCTCAACATTCCTGGTTGTCTAGTGGTTAGCATTCGGTGCTCTGACCGCTGTGGACTGGTTTGATTCACTTCCAGGGAAGGTTTTTTTTTTGCATTTTCTCCAACAAAGTGGGGAAGGTTAAAAAAAATAGCCTCGCCCAAACAGGGACTTGAACCCTGGACCCTCAGATTAAAAGTCTGATGCTCTACCGACTGAGCTATCCGGGCTCATTAAATAAAAACGCTTACTTGGGCAGAAAAAAAGATATACAGAAAGAATAAAAAAAGAAAAAAAAGAAAAGAAAGAAAGAAAGAAAGAAAGAAAGAAAGAAAGAAAGAAAGAAAAAGAAAAAGATAAAGAAAGAAAAAATCAAATAGCTCAACATTCCGGGTCGTCTAGTGGTTAGCATTCGGTGCTCTAACCTCTGTGGCCTGGTTTGATTCAGTTCCAGGGAAGGGTTTTTTTTTTTGCATTTTTTCCAAAATTGGGAAAGGGTAAAAAAGAAAGAAAGAAAGAAAGAAAGAAAGAAAGAAAGAAAGAAAGAAAGAAAGAAAGAAAGAAAGAAAGAAAGAAAGAAAAAGAAAAAGATAAAGAAAGAAAAAATCAAACAGCTCAACATTCCTGGTTGTCTAGTGGTTAGCATTCGGTGCTCTGACCGCTGTGGACTGGTTTGATTCACTTCCAGGGAAGGGTTTTTTTTTTTGCTTTTTTTCCAAAATTGGGAAAGGGTAAAAAAGAAAGAAAGAAAGAAAGAAAGAAAGAAAGAAAGAAAAAGAAAAAGATAAAGAAAGAAAAAATCAAACAGCTCAACATTCCTGGTTGTCTAGTGGTTAGCATTCGGTGCTCTGACCGCTGTGGACTGGTTTGATTCACTTCCAGGGAAGGTTTTTTTTTTGCATTTTCTCCAACAAAGTGGGGAAGGTTAAAAAAAATAGCCTCGCCCAAACAGGGACATGAACCCTGGACCCTCAGATTAAAAGCCTGATGCTCTACCGACTGAGCTATCCGGGCTCATTAAATAAAAACGCTTACTTGGGCAGAAAAAAAGATATACAGAAAGAATAAAAAAAGAAAAAAAAGAAAAGAAAGAAAGAAAGAAAGAAAGAAAGAAAGAAAAAGAAAAAGATAAAGAAAGAAAAAATCAAATAGCTCAACATTCCGGGTCGTCTAGTGGTTAGCATTCCTCTGTGGCCTGGTTTGATTCAGTTCCAGGGAAGGGTTTTTTTTTTTGCATTTTTTCCAAAATTGGGAAAGGGTAAAAAAGAAAGAAAGAAAGAAAGAAAGAAAGAAAGAAAGAAAGAAAGAAAGAAAGAAAGAAAGAAAAAAGAAAAAGATAAAGAAAGAAAAAATCAAACAGCTCAACATTCCTGGTTGTCTAGTGGTTAGCATTCGGTGCTCTGACCGCTGTGGACTGGTTTGATTCACTTCCAGGGAAGGTTTTTTTTTTGCATTTTCTCCAACAAAGTGGGGAAGGTTAAAAAAAAATAGCCTCGTCCAAACAGGGACTTGAACCCTGGACCCTCAGATTAAAAATCTGATGCTCTACCGACTGAGCTATCCGGGCTCATTAAATAAAAATGCTTCCTTGGGCAGAAAAAAAGATATACAGAAAGAATAAAAAAAGAAAAAAAAGAAAAAGAAAGAAAGAAAGAAAGAAAGAAAGAAAAAGAAAAAGATAAAGAAAGAAAAAATCAAATAGCTCAACATTCCGGGTCGTCTAGTGGTTAGCATTCGGTGCTCTAACCTCTGTGGCCTGGTTTGATTCACTTCCAGGGAAGGTTTTTTTTTTTGCATTTTTTCCAAAATTGGGAAAGGGTAAAAAAGAAAGAAAGAAAGAAAGAAAAAGAAAAAGATAAAGAAAGAAAAAATCAAACAGCTCAACATTCCTGGTCGTCTAGTGGTTAGCATTCGGTGCTCTGACCGCTGTGGACTGGTTTGATTCACTTCCAGGGAAGGTTTTTTTTTTGCATTTTCTCCAACAAAGTGGGGAAGGTTAAAAAAAATAGCCTCGCCCAAACAGGGACTTGAACCCTGGACACTCAGATTAAAAATCTGATGCTCTACCGACTGAGCTATCCGGGCTCATTAAATAAAAACGCTTACTTGGGCAGAAAAAAAGATATACAGAAAGAATAAAAAAAGAAAAAAAAGAAAAGAAAGAAAGAAAGAAAGAAAGAAAGAAAGAAAGAAAGAAAGAAAGAAAGAAAGAAAAAGAAAAAGATAAAGAAAGAAAAAATCAAACAGCTCAACATTCCTGGTTGTCTAGTGGTTAGCATTCGGTGCTCTGACCGCTGTGGACTGGTTTGATTCACTTCCAGGGAAGGTTTTTTTTTTGCATTTTCTCCAACAAAGTGGGGAAGGTTAAAAAAAAAAGCCTCGCCCAAACAGGGACTTGAACCCTGGACCCTCAGATTAAAAGTCTGATGCTCTACCGACTGAGCTATCCGGGCTCATTAACTAAAAACGCTTACTTGGGCAGAAAAAAAGATATACAGAAAGAATAAAAAAAGAAAAAAAAGAAAAGAAAGAAAGAAAGAAAGAAAGAAAACGAAAAAGATAAAGAAAGAAAAAATCAAATAGCTCAACATTCTGGGTCGTCTAGTGGTTAGCATTCGGTGCTCTAACCTCTGTGGCCTGGTTTGATTCACTTCCAGGGAAGGGTTTTTTTTTTTGCATTTTTTCCAAAATTGGGAAAGGGTAAAAAAGAAAGAAAGAAAGAAAGAATAAAAGAAAGAAAAAGAAAAAGATAAAGAAAGAAAAAATCAAACAGCTCAACATTCCTGGTTGTCTAGTGGTTAGCATTCGGTGCTCTGACCGCTGTGGACTGGTTTGATTCACTTCCAGGGAAGTTTTTTTTTTGCATTTTCTCCAACAAAGTGGGGAAGGTTAAAAAAAATAGCCTCGCCCAAACAGGGACTTGAACCCTGGACCCTCAGCTTAAAAGTCTGATGCTCTACCGACTGAGCTATCCGGGCTCATTAAATAAAAACGCTTACTTGGGCAGAAAAAAAGATATACAGAAAGAATAAAAAAAGAAAAAAAAGAAAAGAAAGAAAGAAAGAAAGAAAGAAAGAAAGAAAGAAAGAAAGAAAAAGAAAAAGATAAAGAAAGAAAAAATCAAATAGCTCAATATTCCGGGTCGTCTAGTGGTTAGCATTCGGTGCTCTAACCTCTGTGGCCTGGTTTGATTCAGTTCCAGGGAAGGGTTTTTTTTTTTGCATTTTTTCCAAAATTGGGAAAGGGTAAAAAAGAAAGAAAGAAAGAAAGAAAGAAAGAAAGAAAGAAAGAAAGAAAGAAAAAGAAAAAGATAAATAAAGAAAAAATCAAACAGCTCAACATTCCTGGTTGTCTAGTGGTTAGCATTCGGTGCTCTGACCGCTGTGGACTGGTTTGATTCACTTCCAGGGAAGGTTTTTTTTTTGCATTTTCTCCAACAAAGTGGGGAAGGTTAAAAAAAATAGCCTCGCCCAAACAGGGACTTGAACCCTAGACCCTCAGATTAAAAGTCTGATGCTCTACCGACTGAGCTATCCGGGCTCATTAAATAAAAATGCTTACTTGGGCAGAAAAAAAGATATACAGAAAGAATAAAAAAAGAAAAAAAAGAAAAGAAAGAAAGAAAGAAAGAAAGAAAAAGAAAGAAAGAAAGAAAGAAAAAGAAAAAGATAAAGAAAGAAAGAATCAAATAGCTCAACATTCCGGGTCGTCTAGTGGTTAGCATTCAGTGCTCTAACCTCTGTGGCCTGGTTTGATTCACTTCCAGGGAAGGTTTTTTTTTTGCATTTTCTCCAACAAAGTGGGGAAGGTTAAAAAAAATAGCCTCGTCCAAACAGGGACTTGAACCCTGGACCCTCAGATTAAAAGTCTGATGCTCTACCGACTGAGCTATCCGGGCTCATTAAATAAAAACGCTTACTTGGGCAGAAAAAAAGATATACAGAAAGAATAAAAAAAGAAAAAAAAGAAAAGAAAGAAAGAAAGAAAGAAAGAAAGAAAGAAAGAAAGAAAGAAAGAAAGAAAGAAAGAAAGAAAGAAAGAAAAAGAAAAAGATAAAGAAAGAAAAAATCAAATAGCTCAACATTCCGGGTCGTCTAGTGGTTAGCATTCGGTGCTCTAACCTCTGTGGCCTGGTTTGATTCAGTTCCAGGGAAGGGTTTTTTTTTTTGCATTTTTCCAAAATTGGGAAAGGGTAAAAAAGAAAGAAAGAAAGAAAGAAAGAAAGAAAGAAAGAAAGAAAGAAAGAAAGAAAGAAAGAAAAAGAAAAAGATAAAGAAAGAAAAAATCAAACAGCTCAACATTCCTGGTTGTCTAGTGGTTAGCATTCGGTGCTCTGACCGCTGTGGACTGGTTTGATTCACTTCCAGGGAAGGTTTTTTTTTTGCATTTTCTCCAACAAAGTGGGGAAGGTTAAAAAAAATAGCCTCGCCCAAACAGGGACTTGAACCCTGGACCCTCAGATTAAAAGTCTGATGCTCTACCGACTGAGCTATCCGGGCTCATTAAATAAAAACGCTTACTTGGGCAGAAAAAAAGATATACAGAAAGAATAAAAAAAGAAAAAAAAGAAAAGAAAGAAAGAAAGAAAGAAAGAAAACGAAAAAGATAAAGAAAGAAAAAATCAAATAGCTCAACATTCTGGGTCGTCTAGTGGTTAGCATTCGGTGCTCTAACCTCTGTGGCCTGGTTTGATTCACTTCCAGGGAATGGTTTTTTTTTTTGCATTTTTTCCAAAATTGGGAAAGGGTAAAAAAGAAAGAAAGAAAGAAAGAAAGAAAGAAAGAAAGAAAAAGAAAAAGATAAAGAAAGAAAAAATCAAACAGCTCAACATTCCTGGTTGTCTAGTGGTTAGCATTCGGTGCTCTGACCGCTGTGGACTGGTTTGATTCACTTCCAGGGAAGGTTTTTTTTTTGCATTTTCTCCAACAAAGTGGGGAAGGTTAAAAAAAATAGCCTCGCCCAAACAGGGACTTGAACCCTGGACCCTCAGATTAAAAGTCTGATGCTCTACCGACTGAGCTATCCGGGCTCATTAAATTAAAGCGCTTACTTGGGCAGAAAAAAAGATATACAGAAAGAATAAAAAAAGAAAAAAAAGAAAAGAAAGAAAGAAAGAAAGAAAGAAAGAAAGAAAAAGAAAAAGATAAAGAAAGAAAAAATCAAATAGCTCAACATTCCGGGTCGTCTAGTGGTTAGCATTCGGTGCTCTAACCTCTGTGGCCTGGTTTGATTCACTTCCAGGGAAGGGTTTTTTTTTTTGCATTTTTTCCAAAATTGGGAAAGGGTAAAAAAGAAAGAAAGAAAGAAAGAAAGAAAGAAAGAAAGAAAGAAAAAGAAAAAGATAAAGAAAGAAAAAATCAAACAGCTCAACATTCCTGGTTGTCTAGTGGTTAGCATTCGGTGCTCTGACCGCTGTGGACTGGTTTGATTCACTTCCAGGGAAGGTTTTTTTTTTGCATTTTCTCCAACAAAGTGGGGAAGGTTAAAAAATATAGCCTCGCCCAAACAGGGACTTGAACCCTGGACCCTCAGATTAAAAGTCTGATGCTCTACCGACTGAGCTATCCGGGCTCATTAAATAAAAACGCTTACTTGGGCAGAAAAAAAGATATACAGAAAGAATAAAAAAAGAAAAGAAAGAAAGAAAGAAAGAAAGAAAGAAAGAAAGAAAGAAAGAAAGAAAGAAAGAAAGAAAGAAAGAAAGAAAGAAAGAGAAAAAGATAAAGAAAGAAAAAATCAAATAGCTCAACATTCCGGGTCGTCTAGTGGTTAGCATTCGGTGCTCTAACCTCTGTGGCCTGGTTTGATTCAGTTCCAGGGAAGGGTTTTTTTTTTTGCATTTTTTCCAAAACTGGGAAAGGGTAAAAAAGAAAGAAAGAAAATAAGAAAGAAAGAAAGAAAGAAAGAAAGAAAGAAAGAAAAAGAAAAAGATAAAGAAAGAAAAAATCAAACAGCTCAACATTCCTGGTTGTCTAGTGGTTAGCATTCGGTGCTCTGACCGCTGTGGACTGGTTTGATTCACTTCCAGGGAAGTTTTTTTTTTGCATTTTCTCCAACAAAGTGGGGAAGGTTAAAAAAAATAGCCTCGCCCAAACAGGGACTTGAACCCTGGACCCTCAGATTAAAAGTCTGATGCTCTACCGACTGAGCTATCCGGGCTCATTAAATAAAAACACTTACTTGGGCAGAAAAAAAGATATACAGAAAGAATAAAAAAAGAAAAAAAAGAAAAGAAAGAAAGAAAGAAAGAAAGAAAGAAAGAAAGAAAGAAAAAGAAAAAGAAAAAGATAAAGAAAGAAAAAATCAAATAGCTCAACATTCCGGGTCGTCTAGTGGTTAGCATTCGGTGCTCTAACCTCTGTGGCCTGGTTTGATTCAGTTCCAGGGAAGGTTTTTTTTTTTTTGCATTTTTTCCAAAATTGGGAAAGGGTAAAAAAGAAAAGAAAGAAAGAAAGAAAGAAAGAAAGAAAGAAAAAGAAAAAGATAAAGAAAGAAAAAATCAAACAACTCAACATTCCCGGTTGTCTAGTGGTTAGCATTTGGTGCTCTAACCTCTGTGGCCTGGTTTGATTCAGTTCCAGAGAAGGGTTTTTTTTTTTGCATTTTTTCCAAAATTGGGAAAGGGTAAAAAAGAAAGAAAGAAAGAAAGAAAGAAAGAAAGAAAAAGAAAAAGATAAAGAAAGAAAAAATCAAACAGCTCAACATTCCTGGTTGTCTAGTGGTTAGCATTCGGTGCTCTGACCGCTGTGGACTGGTTTGATTCACTTCCAGGGAAGGGTTTTTTTTTGCATTTTCTCCAACAAAGTGGGGAAGGTTAAAAAAAAAAGCCTTGCCCAAACAGGGACTTGAACCCTGGACCCTCAGATTAAAAGTCTGATGCTCTACCGACTGAGCTATCCGGGCTCATTAAATAAAAACGCTTACTTGGGCAGAAAAAAAGATATACAGAAAGAATAAAAAAAGAAAAAAAAGAAAAGAAAGAAAGAAAGAAAGAAAAAGAAAGAAAAAGAAAAAGATAAAGAAAGAAAAAATCAAATAGCTCAACATTCTGGGTCGTCTAGTGGTTAGCATTCGGTGCTCTAACCTCTGTGGCCTGGTTTGATTCAGTTCCAGGGAAGGGTTTTTTTTTTGCATTTTTTCCAAAATTGGGAAAGGGTAAAAAAGAAAGAAAGAAAGAAAGAAAGAAAGAAAGAAAGAAAGAAAAAGAAAAAGATAAAGAAAGAAAAAATCAAACAGCTCAACATTCCTGGTTGTCTAGTGGTTAGCATTCGGTGCTCTGACCGCTGTGGACTGGTTTGATTCACTTCCAGGGAAGGTTTTTTTTTTGCATTTACTCCAACAAAGTAGGGAAGGTTAAAAAAAATAGCCTCGCCCAAACAGGGACTTGAACCCTGGACCCTCAGATTAAAAGTCTGATGCTCTACCGACTGAGCTATCCGGGCTCATTAAATAAAAACGCTTACTTGGGCAGAAAAAAAGATATACAGAAAGAATAAAAAAAGAAAAAAAAGAAAAGAAAGAAAGAAAGAAAGAAAGAAAGAAAGAAAGAAAGATAGAAAGAAAGAAAAAGAAAAAGATAAAGAAAGAAAAAATCAAATAGCTCAACATTCCGGGTCGTCTAGTGGTTAGCATTTGGTGCTCTAACCTCTGTGGCCTGGTTTGATTCAGTTCCAGGGAAGGTTTTTTTTTTTTGCATTTTTTCCAAAATTGGGAAAGGGTAAAAAAGAAAGAAAGAAAGAAAGAAAGAAAGAAAGAATGAAAGAAAGAAAGAAAGAAAGAAAGAAAAAGAAAAAGATAAAGAAAGAAAAAATCAAACAGCTCAACATTCCTGGTTGTCTAGTGGTTAGCATTCGGTGCTCTGACCGCTGTGGACTGGTTTGATTCACTTCCAGGGAAGGGTTTTTTTTGCATTTTCTCCAACAAAGTGGGGGTTAAAAAAAAAAGCCTTGCCCAAACAGGGACTTGAACCCTGGACCTTCAGATTAAAAGTCTGATGCTCTACCGACTGAGCTATCCGGGCTCATTAAATAAAAACGCTTACTTGGGCAGAAAAAAAGATATACAGAAAGAATAAAAAAAGAAAAAAAAGAAAAGAAAGAAAGAAAGAAAGAAAGAAAAAGAAAGAAAAAGAAAAAGATAAAGAAAGAAAAAATCAAATAGCTCAACATTCTGGGTCGTCTAGTGGTTAGCATTCGGTGCTCTAACCTCTGTGGCCTGGTTTGATTCAGTTCCAGGGAAGGGTTTTTTTTTGCATTTTTTCCAAAATTGGGAAAGGGTAAAAAAGAAAGAAAGAAAGAAAGAAAGAAAGAAAGAAAGAAAGAAAGAAAGAAAGAAAGAAAGAAAAAGAAAAAGATAAAGAAAGAAAAAATCAAACAGCTCAACATTCCTGGTTGTCTAGTGGTTAGCATTCGGTGCTCTGACCGCTGTGGACTGGTTTGATTCACTTCCAGGGAAGGTTTTTTTTTTGCATTTTCTCCAACAAAGTGGGGAAGGTTAAAAAAAATAGCCTCGCCCAAACAGCGACTTGAACCCTGGACCCTCAGATTAAAAGTCTGATGCTCTACCGACTGAGCTATCCGGGCTCATTAAATAAAAACGCTTACTTGGGCAGAAAAAAAGATATACAGAAAGAATAAAAAAAGAAAAAAAAGAAAAGAAAGAAAGAAAGAAAGAAAGAAAGAAAGAAAAAGAAAAAGATAAAGAAAGAAAAAATCAAATAGCTCAACATTCCGGGTCGTCTAGTGGTTAGCATTCGGTGCTCTAACCTCTGTGGCCTGGTTTGATTCACTTCCAGGGAAGGGTTTTATTTTTGCATTTTTTCCAAAATTGGGAAAGGGTAAAAAAGAAAGAAAGAAAGAAAGAAAGAAAGAAAGAAAGAAAGAAAGAAAGAAAGAAAGAAAAAGAAAAAGATAAAGAAAGAAAAAATCAAACAGCTCAACATTCCTGGTTGTCTAGTGGTTAGCATTCGGTGCTCTGACCGCTGTGGACTGGTTTGATTCACTTCCAGGGAAGGTTTTTTTTTTGCATTTTCTCCAACAAAGTGGGGAAGGTTAAAAAAAATAGCCTCGCCCAAACAGCGACTTGAACCCTGGACCCTCAGATTAAAAGTCTGATGCTCTACCGACTAAGCTATCCGGGCTCATTAAATAAAAACGCTTACTTGGGCAGAAAAAAAGATATACAGAAAGAATAAAAAAAGAAAAAAAAGAAAAGAAAGAAAGAAAGAAAGAAAGAAAGAAAGAAAAAGAAAAAGATAAAGAAAGAAAAAATCAAATAGCTCAACATTCCGGGTCGTCTAGTGGTTAGCATTCGGTGCTCTAACCTCTGTGGCCTGTTTTGATTCACTTCCAGGGAAGGGTTTTATTTTTGCATTTTTTCCAAAATTGGGAAAGGGTAAAAAAGAAAGAAAGAAAGAAAGAAAGAAAGAAAGAAAGAAAGAAAGAAAGAAAGAAAAAGAAAAAGATAAAGAAAGAAATAATCAAACAGCTCAACATTCCTGGTTGTCTAGTGGTTAGCATTCGGTGCTCTGACCGCTGTGGACTGGTTTGATTCACTTCCAGGGAAGGTTTTTTTTTTGCATTTTCTCCAACAAAGTGGGGAAGGTTAAAAAAAATAGCCTCGCCCAAACAGGGACTTGATCCCTGGACCCTCAGATTAAAAGTCTGATGCTCTACCGACTGAGCTATCCGTGCTCATTAAATAAACACGCTTACTTGGGCAGAAAAAAAGATATACAGAAAGAATAAAAAAAGAAAAAAAAGAAAAGAAAGAAAGAAAGAAAGAAAGAAAGAAAGAAAGAAAGAAAGAAAGAAAGAAAAAGAAAAAGATAAAGAAAGAAAAAATCAAATAGCTCAACATTCCGGGTCGTCTAGTGGTTAGCATTCGGTGCTCTAACCTCTGTGGCCTGGTTTGATTCACTTCCAGGGAAGGGTTTTTTTTTTTGCATTTTTTCCAAAATTGGGAAAGGGTAAAAAAGAAAGAAAGAAAGAAAGAAAGAAAGAAAGAAAGAAAGAAAGAAAGAAAGAAAGAAAGAAAGAAAGAAAGAAAGAAAGAAAAAGAAAAAGATAAAGAAAGAAAAAATCAAATAGCTCAACATTCCGGGTCGTCTAGTGGTTAGCATTCGGTGCTCTGACCGCTGTGGACTGGTTTGATTCACTTCCAGGGAAGGTTTTTTTTTTTGCATTTTTTCCAAAATTGGGAAAGGGTAAAAAAGAAAGAAAGAAAGAAAGAAAGAAAGAAAGAAAGAAAGAAAGAAAGAAAGAAAGAAAGAAAAAGAAAAAGTTAAGAAAGAAAAAATCAAACAGCTCAACATTCCTGGTTGTCTAGTGGTTAGCATTCGGTGCTCTGACCGCTGTGGACTGGTTTGATTCACTTCCAGGGAAGGTTTTTTTTTTGCATTTTCTCCAACAAAGTGGGGAAGGTTAAAAAAAATAGCCTCGCCCAAACAGGGACTTGAACCCTGGACCCTCAGATTAAAAGTCTGATGCTCTACCGACTGAGCTATCCGGGCTCATTAAATAAAAGCGCTTACTTGGGCAGAAAAAAAGATATACAGAAAGAATAAAAAAAGAAAAAAAAGAAAAGAAAGAAAGAAAGAAAGAAAGAAAAAGAAAAAGATAAAGAAAGAAAAAATCAAATAGCTCAACATTCCGGGTCGTCTAGTGGTTAGCATTCGGTGCTCTAACCTCTGTGGCCTGGTTTGATTCACTTCCAGGGAAGGGTTTTATTTTTGCATTTTTTCCAAAATTGGGAAAGGGTAAAAAAGAAAGAAAGAAAGAAAGAAAGAAAGAAAGAAAGAAAGAAAGAAAAAGAAAAAGATAAAGAAAGAAAAAATCAAACAGCTCAACATTCCTGGTTGTCTAGTGGTTAGCATTCGGTGCTCTGACCGCTGTGGACTGGTTTGATTCACTTCCAGGGAAGGTTTTTTTTTTTGCATTTTTTCCAAAATTGGGAAAGGGTAAAAAAGAAAGAAAGAAAGAAAGAAAGAAAGAAAGAAAGAAAGAAAGAAAGAAAGAAAAAGAAAAAGTTAAGAAAGAAAAAATCAAACAGCTCAACATTCCTGGTTGTCTAGTGGTTAGCATTCGGTGCTCTGACCGCTGTGGACTGGTTTGATTCACTTCCAGGGAAGGTTTTTTTTTTGCATTTTCTCCAACAAAGTGGGGAAGGTTAAAAAAAATAGCCTCGCCCAAACAGGGACTTGAACCCTGGACCCTCAGATTAAAAGTCTGATGCTCTACCGACTGAGCTATCCGGGCTCATTAAATAAAAACGCTTACTTGGGCAGAAAAAAAGATATACAGAAAGAATAAAAAAAGAAAAAAAAGAAAAGAAAGAAAGAAAGAAAGAAAGAAAGAAAAAGAAAAAGATAAAGAAAGAAAAAATCAAATAGCTCAACATTCCGGGTCGTCTAGTGGTTAGCATTCGGTGCTCTAACCTCTGTGGCCTGGTTTGATTCACTTCCAGGGAAGGGTTTTATTTTTGCATTTTTTCCAAAATTGGGAAAGGGTAAAAAAGAAAGAAAGAAAGAAAGAAAGAAAGAAAGAAAAAGAAAAAGATAAAGAAAGAAAAAATCAAAGAGCTCAACATTCCTGGTTGTCTAGTGGTTAGCATTCGGTGCTCTGACCGCTGTGGACTGGTTTGATTCACTTCCAGGGAAGGTTTTTTTTTTGCATTTTCTCCAACAAAGTGGGGAAGGTTAAAAAAAAAAGCCTCGCCCAAACAGGGATTTGAACCTTGGACCCTCAGATTAAAAGTCTGATGCTCTACCGACTGAGCTATCCGGGCTCATTAAATAAAAACGCTTACTTGGGCAGAAAAAAAGATATACAGAAAGAATAAAAAAAGAAAAAAAAGAAAAGAAAGAAAGAAAGAAAGAAAGAAAGAAAAAGAAAAAGATAAAGAAAGAAAAAATCAAACAGCTCAACATTCCTGGTTGTCTAGTGGTTAGCATTCGGTGCTCTGACCGCTGTGGACTGGTTTGATTCACTTCCAGGGAAGGTTTTTTTTTTGCATTTTCTCCAACAAAGTGGGGAAGGTTAAAAAAAATAGCCTCGCCCAAACAGGGACTTGATCCCTGGACCCTCAGATTAAAAGTCTGATGCTCTACCGACTGAGCTATCCGTGCTCATTAAATAAAAACGCTTACTTGGGCAGAAAAAAAGATATACAGAAAGAATAAAAAAAGAAAAAAAAGAAAAGAAAGAAAGAAAGAAAGAAAGAAAGAAAAAGAAAAAGATAAAGAAAGAAAAAATCAAATAGCTCAACATTCCGGGTCGTCTAGTGGTTAGCATTCGGTGCTCTAACCTATGTGGCCTGGTTTGATTCACTTCCAGGGAAGGGTTTTATTTTTGCATTTTTTCCAAAATTGGGAAAGGGTAAAAAAGAAAGAAAGAAAGAAAGAAAGAAAGAAAGAAAGAAAGAAAGAAAGAAAGAAAGAAAAAGAAAAAGATAAAGAAAGAAAAAATCAAACAGCTCAACATTCCGGGTCGTCTAGTGGTTAGCATTCGCTGCTCTGACCGCTGTGGACTGGTTTGATTCACTTCCAGGGAAGGTTTTTTTTTTGCATTTTCTCCAACAAAGTGGGGAAGGTTAAAAAAATAGCCTCGCCCAAACAGGGACTTGAACCCTGGACCCTCAGATTAAAAGTCTGATGCTCTACCGACTGAGCTATCCGGGCTCATTAAATAAAAACGCTTACTTGGGCAGAAAAAAAGATATACAGAAAGAATAAAAAAAGAAAAAAAAGAAAAAAAAGAAAGAAAGAAAGAAAGAAAGAAAGAAAGAAAGAAAGAAAGAAAGAAAGAAAGAAAAAGAAAAAGATAAAGAAAGAAAAAATCAAACAGCTCAACATTCCTGGTTGTCTAGTGGTTAGCATTCGGTGCTCTGACCGCTGTGGACTGGTTTGATTCACTTCCAGGGAAGGTTTTTTTTTTGCATTTTCTCCAACAAAGTGGGGAAGGTTAAAAAAAATAGCCTCGCCCAAACAGGGACTTGAACCCTGGACCCTCAGATTAAAAGTCTGATGCTCTACCGACTGAGCTATCCGGGCTCATTAAATAAAAACGCTTACTTGGGCAGAAAAAAAGATATACAGAAAGAATAAAAAAAGAAAAAAAAGAAAAAAAAGAAAGAAAGAAAGAAAGAAAGAAAGAAAGAAAGAAAGAAAGAAAGAAAGAAAGAAAGAAAGAAAGAAAGAAAGAAAAAGAAAAAGATAAAGAAAGAAAAAATCAAACAGCTCAACATTCCTGGTTGTCTAGTGGTTAGCATTCGGTGCTCTGACCGCTGTGGACTGGTTTGATTCACTTCCAGGGAAGGTTTTTTTTTTGCATTTTCTCCAACAAAGTGGGGAAGGTTAAAAAAAATAGCCTCGCCCAAACAGGGATTTGAACCATGGACCCTCAGATTAAAAGTCTGATGCTCTACCGACTGAGCTATCCGGGCTCATTAAATAAAAACGCTTACTTGGGCAGAAAAAAAGATATACAGAAAGAATAAAAAAAGAAAAAAAAGAAAAGAAAGAAAGAAAGAAAGAAAGAAAAAGAAAAAGATAAAGAAAGAAAAAATCAAATAGCTCAACATTCCGGGTCGTCTAGTGGTTAGCATTCGGTGCTCTAACCTCTGTGGCCTGGTTTGATTCACTTCCAGGGAAGGGTTTTATTTTTGCATTTTTTCCAAAATTGGGAAAGGGTAAAAAAGAAAGAAAGAAAGAAAGAAAGAAAGAAAGAAAGAAAGAAAGAAAGAAAAAGAAAAAGATAAAGAAAGAAAAAATCAAACAGCTCAACATTCCGGGTCGTCTAGTGGTTAGCATTCGCTGCTCTGACCGCTGTGGACTGGTTTGATTCACTTCCAGGGAAGGTTTTTTTTTTGCATTTTCTCCAACAAAGTGGGGAAGGTTAAAAAAAATAGCCTCGCCCAAACAGGGACTTGAACCCTGGACCCTCAGATTAAAAGTCTGATGCTCTACCGACTGAGCTATCCGGGCTCATTAAATAAAAACGCTTACTTGGGCAGAAAAAAAGATATACAGAAAGAATAAAAAAAGAAAAAAAAGAAAAAAAAGAAAGAAAGAAAGAAAGAAAGAAAGAAAGAAAGAAAGAAAGAAAGAAAAAGAAAAAGATAAAGAAAGAAAAAATCAAACAGCTCAACATTCCTGGTTGTCTAGTGGTTAGCATTCGGTGCTCTGACCGCTGTGGACTGGTTTGATTCACTTCCAGGGAAGGTTTTTTTTTTGCATTTTCTCCAACAAAGTGGGGAAGGTTAAAAAAAATAGCCTCGCCCAAACAGGGATTTGAACCATGGACCCTCAGATTAAAAGTCTGAAGCTCTACCGACTGAGCTATCCGGGCTCATTAAATAAAAACGCTTACTTGGGCAGAAAAAAAGATATACAGAAAGAATAAAAAAAGAAAAAAAAGAAAAGAAAGAAAGAAAGAAAGAAAGAAAAAGAAAAAGATAAAGAAAGAAAAAATCAAATAGCTCAACATTCCGGGTCGTCTAGTGGTTAGCATTCGGTGCTCTAACCTCTGTGGCCTGGTTTGATTCACTTCCAGGGAAGGGTTTTATTTTTGCATTTTTTCCAAAATTGGGAAAGGGTAAAAAAGAAAGAAAGAAAGAAAGAAAGAAAGAAAGAAAGAAAGAAAGAAAGAAAGAAAGAAAGAAAGAAAGAAAGAAAAAGAAAAAGATAAAGAAAGAAAAAATCAAACAGCTCAACATTCCGGGTCGTCTAGTGGTTAGCATTCGCTGCTCTGACCGCTGTGGACTGGTTTGATTCACTTCCAGGGAAGGTTTTTTTTTTGCATTTTCTCCAACAAAGTGGGGAAGGTTAAAAAAAATAGCCTCGCCCAAACAGGGACTTGAACCCTGGACCCTCAGATTAAAAGTCTGATGCTCTACCGACTGAGCTATCCGGGCTCATTAAATAAAAACGCTTACTTGGGCAGAAAAAAAGATATACAGAAAGAATAAAAAAAGAAAAAAAAGAAAAAAAAGAAAGAAAGAAAGAAAGAAAGAAAGAAAGAAAGAAAGAAAAAGAAAAAGATAAAGAAAGAAAAAATCAAACAGCTCAACATTCCTGGTTGTCTAGTGGTTAGCATTCGGTGCTCTGACCGCTGTGGACTGGTTTGATTCACTTCCAGGGAAGGTTTTTTTTTTGCATTTTCTCCAACAAAGTGGGGAAGGTTAAAAAAAATAGCCTCGCCCAAACAGGGACTTGAACCCTGGACCCTCAGATTAAAAGTCTGATGCTTTACTGACTGAGCTATCCGGGCTCATTAAATAAAAACGCTTACTTGGGCAGAAAAAAAGATATACAGAAAGAATAAAGAAAGAAAAAAAAGAAAAGAAAAAGAAAGAAAGAAAGAAAGAAAGAAAGAAAGAAAGAAAGAAAGATAGAAAGAAAGAAAAAGAAAAAGATAAAGAAAGAAAAAATCAAACAGCTCAACATTCCTGGTTGTCTAGTGGTTAGCATTCGGTACTCTGACCGCTGTGGACTGGTTTGATTCACTTCCAGGGAAGGTTTTTTTTTTGCATTTTCTCCAACAAAGTAGGGAAGGTTAAAAAAAATAGCCTCGCCCAAACAGGGACTTGAACCCTGGACCCTCAGATTAAAAGTCTGATGCTCTACCGACTGAGCTATCCGGGCTCATTAAATAAAAACGCTTACTTGGGCAGAAAAAAAGATATACAGAAAGAATAAAAAAAGAAAAAAAAGAAAAAAGAAAGAAAGAAAGAAAGAAAGAAAGAAAGAAAGAAAGAAAGAAAGAAAAAGAAAAAGATAAAGAAAGAAAAAATCAAATAGCTCAACATTCCGGGTCGTCTAGTGGTTAGCATTCGGTGCTCTAACCTCTGTGGCCTGGTTTGATTCACTTCCAGGGAAGGGTTTTATTTTTGCATTTTTTCCAAAATTGGGAAAGGGTAAAAAAGAAAGAAAGAAAGAAAGAAAGAAAGAAAGAAAGAAAGAAAGAAAGAAAAAGAAAAAGATAAAGAAAGAAAAAATCAAACAGCTCAACATTCCTGGTTGTCTAGTGGTTAGCATTCGGTGCTCTGACCGCTGTGGACTGGTTTGATTCACTTCCAGGGAAGGTTTTTTTTTTGCATTTTCTCCAACAAAGTGGGGAAGGTTAAAAAAAATAGCCTCGCCCAAACAGGGACTTGAACCCTGGACCCTCAGATTAAAAGTCTGATGCTCTACCGACTGAGCTATCCGGGCTCATTAAATAAAAATGCTTACTTGGGCAGAAAAAAAGATATACAGAAAGAATAAAAAAAGAAAAAAAAGAAAAGAAAGAAAGAAAGAAAGAAAGAAAAAGAAAAAGATAAAGAAAGAAAAAATCAAATAGCTCAACATTCCGGGTCGTCTAGTGGTTAGCATTCGGTGCTCTAACCTCTGTGGCCTGGTTTGATTCACTTCCAGGGAAGGGTTTTATTTTTGCATTTTTTCCAAAATTGGGAAAGGGTAAAAAAGAAAGAAAGAAAGAAAGAAAGAAAGAAAGAAAGAAAGAAAGAAAGAAAGAAAGAAAAAGATAAAGAAAGAAAAAATCAAACAGCTCAACATTCCTGGTTGTCTAGTGGTTAGCATTCGGTGCTCTGACCGCTGTGGACTGGTTTGATTCACTTCCAGGGAAGGTTTTTTTTTTGCATTTTCTCCAACAAAGTGGGGAAGGTTAAAAAAAATAACCTCGCCCAAACAGGGACTTGAACCCTGGACCCTCAGATTAAAAGTCTGATGCTCTACCGACTGAGCTATCCGGGCTCATTAAATAAAAACTCTTACTTGGGCAGAAAAAAAAATATACAGAAAGAATAAAAAAAGAAAAAAAAGAAAAGAAAGAAAGAAAGAAAGAAAGAAAGAAAGAAAAAGAAAAAGATAAAGAAAGAAAAAATCAAATAGCTCAACATTCCGGGTCGTCTAGTGGTTAGCATTCGGTGCTCTAACCTCTGTGGCCTGGTTTGATTCACTTCCAGGGAAGGGTTTTATTTTTGCATTTTTTCCAAAATTGGGAAAGGGTAAAAAAGAAAGAAAGAAAGAAAGAAAGAAAGAAAGAAAGAAAGAAAGAAAGAAAGAAAGAAAGAAAAAGAAAAAGATAAAGAAAGAAAAAATCAAACAGCTCAACATTCCGGGTCGTCTAGTGGTTAGCATTCCCTGCTCTGACCGCTGTGGACTGGTTTGATTCACTTCCAGGGAAGGTTTTTTTTTTTGCATTTTTCCAAAATTGGGAAAGGGTAAAAAAAATAGCCTCGCCCAAACAGGGACTTGAACCCTGGACCCTCAGATTAAAAGTCTGATGCTCTACCGACTGAGCTATCCGGGCTCATTAAAGAAAAACGCTTACTTGGGCAGAAAAAAAGATATACAGAAAGAATAAAAAAAGAAAAAAAAGAAAAGAAAGAAAGAAAGAAAGAAAGAAAAAGAAAAAGATAAAGAAAGAAAAAATCAAACAGCTCAACATTCCTGGTTGTCTAGTGGTTAGCATTCGGTGCTCTGACCGCTGTGGACTGGTTTGATTCACTTCCAGGGAAGGTTTTTTTTTTGCATTTTCTCCAACAAAGTGGGGAAGGTTAAAAAAAATAGCCTCGCCCAAACAGGGACTTGAACCCTGGACCCTCAGATTAAAAGTCTGATGCTTTACTGACTGAGCTATCCGGGCTCATTAAATAAAAACGCTTACTTGGGCAGAAAAAAAGATATACAGAAAGAATAAAGAAAGAAAAAAAAGAAAAGAAAAAGAAAGAAAGAAAGAAAGAAAGAAAGAAAGAAAGAAAGAAAGATAGAAAGAAAGAAAAAGAAAAAGATAAAGAAAGAAAAAATCAAACAGCTCAACATTCCTGGTTGTCTAGTGGTTAGCATTCGGTGCTCTGACCGCTGTGGACTGGTTTGATTCACTTCCAGGGAAGGTTTTTTTTTTGCATTTTCTCCAACAAAGTAGGGAAGGTTAAAAAAAATAGCCTCGCCCAAACAGGGACTTGAACCCTGGACCCTCAGATTAAAAGTCTGATGCTCTACCGACTGAGCTATCCGGGCTCATTAAATAAAAACGCTTACTTGGGCAGAAAAAAAGATATACAGAAAGAATAAAAAAAGAAAAAAAAGAAAAAAGAAAGAAAGAAAGAAAGAAAGAAAGAAAGAAAGAAAGAAAGAAAGAAAAAGAAAAAGATAAAGAAAGAAAAAATCAAATAGCTCAACATTCCGGGTCGTCTAGTGGTTAGCATTCGGTGCTCTAACCTCTGTGGCCTGGTTTGATTCACTTCCAGGGAAGGGTTTTATTTTTGCATTTTTTCCAAAATTGGGAAAGGGTAAAAAAGAAAGAAAGAAAGAAAGAAAGAAAGAAAGAAAGAAAGAAAGAAAAAGAAAAAGATAAAGAAAGAAAAAATCAAACAGCTCAACATTCCTGGTTGTCTAGTGGTTAGCATTCGGTGCTCTGACCGCTGTGGACTGGTTTGATTCACTTCCAGGGAAGGTTTTTTTTTTGCATTTTCTCCAACAAAGTGGGGAAGGTTAAAAAAAATAGCCTCGCCCAAACAGGGACTTGAACCCTGGACCCTCAGATTAAAAGTCTGATGCTCTACCGACTGAGCTATCCGGGCTCATTAAATAAAAATGCTTACTTGGGCAGAAAAAAAGATATACAGAAAGAATAAAAAAAGAAAAAAAAGAAAAGAAAGAAAGAAAGAAAGAAAGAAAAAGAAAAAGATAAAGAAAGAAAAAATCAAATAGCTCAACATTCCGGGTCGTCTAGTGGTTAGCATTCGGTGCTCTAACCTCTGTGGCCTGGTTTGATTCACTTCCAGGGAAGGGTTTTATTTTTGCATTTTTTCCAAAATTGGGAAAGGGTAAAAAAGAAAGAAAGAAAGAAAGAAAGAAAGAAAGAAAGAAAGAAAGAAAGAAAGAAAGAAAAAGATAAAGAAAGAAAAAATCAAACAGCTCAACATTCCTGGTTGTCTAGTGGTTAGCATTCGGTGCTCTGACCGCTGTGGACTGGTTTGATTCACTTCCAGGGAAGGTTTTTTTTTTGCATTTTCTCCAACAAAGTGGGGAAGGTTAAAAAAAATAACCTCGCCCAAACAGGGACTTGAACCCTGGACCCTCAGATTAAAAGTCTGATGCTCTACCGACTGAGCTATCCGGGCTCATTAAATAAAAACTCTTACTTGGGCAGAAAAAAAAATATACAGAAAGAATAAAAAAAGAAAAAAAAGAAAAGAAAGAAAGAAAGAAAGAAAGAAAGAAAGAAAAAGAAAAAGATAAAGAAAGAAAAAATCAAATAGCTCAACATTCCGGGTCGTCTAGTGGTTAGCATTCGGTGCTCTAACCTCTGTGGCCTGGTTTGATTCACTTCCAGGGAAGGGTTTTATTTTTGCATTTTTTCCAAAATTGGGAAAGGGTAAAAAAGAAAGAAAGAAAGAAAGAAAGAAAGAAAGAAAGAAAGAAAGAAAGAAAGAAAGAAAGAAAAAGAAAAAGATAAAGAAAGAAAAAATCAAACAGCTCAACATTCCGGGTCGTCTAGTGGTTAGCATTCCCTGCTCTGACCGCTGTGGACTGGTTTGATTCACTTCCAGGGAAGGTTTTTTTTTTTGCATTTTTCCAAAATTGGGAAAGGGTAAAAAAAATAGCCTCGCCCAAACAGGGACTTGAACCCTGGACCCTCAGATTAAAAGTCTGATGCTCTACCGACTGAGCTATCCGGGCTCATTAAAGAAAAACGCTTACTTGGGCAGAAAAAAAGATATACAGAAAGAATAAAAAAAGAAAAAAAAGAAAAGAAAGAAAGAAAGAAAGAAAGAAAAAGAAAAAGATAAAGAAAGAAAAAATCAAACAGCTCAACATTCCTGGTTGTCTAGTGGTTAGCATTCGGTGCTCTGACCGCTGTGGACTGGTTTGATTCACTTCCAGGGAAGGTTTTTTTTTTGCATTTTCTCCAACAAAGTGGGGAAGGTTAAAAAAAATAGCCTCGCCCAAACAGGGACTTGAACCCTGGACCCTCAGATTAAAAGTCTGATGCTTTACTGACTGAGCTATCCGGGCTCATTAAATAAAAACGCTTACTTGGGCAGAAAAAAAGATATACAGAAAGAATAAAGAAAGAAAAAAAAGAAAAGAAAGAAAGAAAGAAAGAAAGAAAGAAAGAAAGAAAGAAAGAAAGAAAGAAAAAGAAAAAGATAAAGAAAGAAAAAATCAAATAGCTCAACATTCCGGGTCGTCTAGTGGTTAGCATTCGGTGCTCTAACCTCTGTGGCCTGGTTTGATTCAGTTCCAGGGAAGGGTTTTTTTTTTTGCATTTTTTCCAAAATTGGGAAAGGGTAAAAAAGAAAGAAAGAAAGAAAGAAAGAAAGAAAGAGAAAAAGATAAAGAAAGAAAAAATCAAACAGCTCAACATTCCTGGTTGTCTAGTGGTTAGCATTCGGTGCTCTGACCGCTGTGGACTGGTTTGATTCACTTCCAGGGAAGGTTTTATTTTTTGCATTTTTTCCAAAATTGGGAAAGGGTAAAAAAGAAAGAAAGAAAGAAAGAAAGAAAGAAAGAAAGAAAGAAAGAAAGAAAGAAAGAAAGAAAGAAAAAGAAAAAGATAAAGAAAGAAAAAATCAAATAGCTCAACATTCCTGGTTGTCTAGTGGTTAGCATTCGGTGCTCTGACCGCTGTGGACTGGTTTGATTCACTTCCAGGGAAGGTTTTTTTTTTGCATTTTCTCCAACAAAGTGGGGAAGGTTAAAAAAAATAGCCTCGCCCAAACAGGGACTTGAACCCTGGACCCTCAGATTAAAAGTCTGATGCTCTACCGACTGAGCTATCCGGGCTCATTAAATAAAAACGCTTACTTGGGCAGAAAAAAAGATATACAGAAAGAATAAAAAAAGAAAAAAAAGAAAAGAAAGAAAGAAAAAGAAAGAAAGAAAAAGAAAAAGATAAAGAAAGAAAAAATCAAATAGCTCAACATTCCGGGTCGTCTAGTGGTTAGCATTCGGTGCTCTAACCTCTGTGGCCTGGTTTGATTCACTTCCAGGGAAGGGTTTTATTTTTGCATTTTTTCCAAAATTGGGAAAGGGTAAAAAAGAAAGAAAGAAAGAAAGAAAGAAAGAAAGAAAGAAAGAAAGAAAGAAAGAAAAAGAAAAAGATAAAGAAAGAAAAAATCAAACAGCTCAACATTCCGGGTCGTCTAGTGGTTAGCATTCGCTGCTCTGACCGCTGTGGACTGGTTTGATTCACTTCCAGGGAAGGTTTTTTTTTTGCATTTTCTCCAACAAAGTGGGGAAGGTTAAAAAAAATAGCCTCGCCCAAACAGGGACTTGAACCCTGGACCCTCAGATTAAAAGTCTGATGCTCTACCGACTGAGCTATCCGGGCTCATTAAATAAAAACGCTTACTTGGGCAGAAAAAAAGATATACAGAAAGAATAAAGAAAGAAAAAAAAGAAAAGATAGAAAGAAAGAAAGAAAGAAAGAAAGAAAGAAAGAAAGAAAGAAAGAAAAAGAAAAAGATAAAGAAAGAAAAAATCAAACAGCTCAACATTCCTGGTTGTCTAGTGGTTAGCATTCGGTGCTCTGACCGCTGTGGACTGGTTTGATTCACTTCCAGGGAAGGTTTTTTTTTTGCATTTTCTCCAACAAAGTAGGGAAGGTTAAAAAAAATAGCCTCGCCCAAACAGGGACTTGAACCCTGGACCCTCAGATTAAAAGTCTGATGCTCTACCGACTGAGCTATCCGGGCTCATTAAATAAAAACGCTTACTTGGGCAGAAAAAAAGATATACAGAAAGAATAAAAAAAGAAAAAAAAGAAAAGAAAGAAAGAAAGAAAGAAAGAAAGAAAGAAAGAAAGAAAAAGAAAAAGATAAAGAAAGAAAAAATCAAATAGCTCAACATTCCGGGTCGTCTAGTGGTTAGCATTCGGTGCTCTAACCTCTGTGGCCTGGTTTGATTCACTTCCAGGGAAGGGTTTTATTTTTGCATTTTTTCCAAAATTGGGAAAGGGTAAAAAAGAAAGAAAGAAAGAAAGAAAGAAAGAAAGAAAGAAAGAAAAAGATAAAGAAAGAAAAAATCAAACAGCTCAACATTCCTGGTTGTCTAGTGGTTAGCATTCGGTGCTCTGACCGCTGTGGACTGGTTTGATTCACTTCCAGGGAAGGTTTTTTTTTTGCATTTTCTCCAACAAAGTGGGGAAGGTTAAAAAAAATAACCTCGCCCAAACAGGGACTTGAACCCTGGACCCTCAGATTAAAAGTCTGATGCTCTACCGACTGAGCTATCCGGGCTCATTAAATAAAAACTCTTACTTGGGCAGAAAAAAAAATATACAGAAAGAATAAAAAAAGAAAAAAAAGAAAAGAAAGAAAGAAAGAAAGAAAGAAAGAAAAAGAAAAAGATAAAGAAAGAAAAAATCAAATAGCTCAACATTCCGGGTCGTCTAGTGGTTAGCATTCGGTGCTCTAACCTCTGTGGCCTGGTTTGATTCACTTCCAGGGAAGGGTTTTATTTTTGCATTTTTTCCAAAATTGGGAAAGGGTAAAAAAGAAAGAAAGAAAGAAAGAAAGAAAGAAAGAAAGAAAAAGATAAAGATAAAGAAAGAAAAAATCAAACAGCTCAACATTCCGGGTCGTCTAGTGGTTAGCATTCGCTGCTCTGACCGCTGTGGACTGGTTTGATTCACTTCCAGGGAAGGTTTTTTTTTTGCATTTTCTCCAACAAAGTGGGGAAGGTTAAAAAAAATAGCCTCGCCCAAACAGGGACTTGAACCCTGGACCCTCAGATTAAAAGTCTGATGCTCTACCGACTGAGCTATCCGGGCTCATTAAATAAAAACGCTTACTTGGGCAGAAAAAAAGATATACAGAAAGAATAAAAAAAGAGAAAAAAGAAAAGAAAGAAAGAAAGAAAGAAAAAGAAAGAAAAAGAAAAAGAAAAAGATAAAGAAAGAAAAAATCAAACAGCTCAACATTCCTGGTTGTCTAGTGGTTAGCATTCGGTGCTCTGACCGCTGTGGACTGGTTTGATTCACTTCCAGGGAAGGTTTTTTTTTTGCATTTTCTCCAACAAAGTGGGGAAGGTTAAAAAAAATAGCCTCGCCCAAACAGGGACTTGAACCCTGGACCCTCAGATTAAAAGTCTGATGCTTTACTGACTGAGCTATCCGGGCTCATTAAATAAAAACGCTTACTTGGGCAGAAAAAAAGATATACAGAAAGAATAAAGAAAGAAAAAAAAGAAAAGAAAGAAAGAAAGAAAGAAAGAAAGAAAGAAAGAAAGAAAGAAAGAAAGAAAGAAAAAGAAAAAGATAAAGAAAGAAAAAATCAAATAGCTCAACATTCCGGGTCGTCTAGTGGTTAGCATTCGGTGCTCTAACCTCTGTGGCCTGGTTTGATTCAGTTCCAGGGAAGGGTTTTTTTTTTTGCATTTTTTCCAAAATTGGGAAAGGGTAAAAAAGAAAGAAAGAAAGAAAGAAAGAAAGAAAGAAAGAAAGAAAGAGAAAAAGATAAAGAAAGAAAAAATCAAACAGCTCAACATTCCTGGTTGTCTAGTGGTTAGCATTCGGTGCTCTGACCGCTGTGGACTGGTTTGATTCACTTCCAGGGAAGGTTTTTTTTTTGCATTTTCTCCAACAAAGTGGGGAAGGTTAAAAAAAATAGCCTCGCCCAAACAGGGACTTGAACCCTGGACACTCAGATTAAAAGTCTGATGCTCTACCGACTGAGCTATCCAGGCTCATTAAATAAAAACGCTTACTTGGGCAGAAAAAAAGATATACAGAAAGAATAAAAAAAGAAAAAAAAGAAAAGAAAGAAAGAAAGAAAGAAAGAAAGAAAAAGAAAAAGATAAAGAAAGAAAAAATCAAATAGCTCAACATTCCGGGTCGTCTAGTGGTTAGCATTCGGTGCTCTAACCTCTGTGGCCTGGTTTGATTCACTTCCAGGGAAGGGTTTTATTTTTGCATTTTTTCCAAAATTGGGAAAGGGTAAAAAAGAAAGAAAAGAGAAAGAAAGAAAGAAAGAAAGAAAGAAAGAAAGAAAGAAAGAAAGAAAGAAAGAAAGAAAGAAAAAGAAAAAGATAAAGAAAGAAAAAATCAAACAGCTCAACATTCCTGGTTGTCTAGTGGTTAGCATTCGGTGCTCTGACCGCTGTGGACTGGTTTGATTCACTTCCAGGGAAGGTTTTTTTTTTGCATTTTCTCCAACAAAGTAGGGAAGGTTAAAAAAAATAGCCTCGCCCAAACAGGGACTTGAACCCTGGACCCTCAGATTAAAAGTCTGATGCTCTACCGACTGAGCTATCCGGGCTCATTAAATAAAAACGCTTACTTGGGCAGAAAAAAAGATATACAGAAAGAATAAAAAAAGAAAAAAAAGAAAAGAAAGAAAGCAAGCAAGAAAGAAAGAAAGAAAGAAAGAAAAAGAAAAAGATAAAGAAAGAAAAAATCAAATAGCTCAACATTCCGGGTCGTCTAGTGGTTAGCATTCGGTGCTCTAACCTCTGTGGCCTGGTTTGATTCACTTCCAGGGAAGGGTTTTATTTTTGCATTTTTTCCAAAATTGGGAAAGGGTAAAAAAGAAAGAAAGAAAGAAAGAAAGAAAGAAAGAAAGAAAGAAAGAAAGAAAGAAAGAAAGAAAGAAAAAGAAAAAGATAAAGAAAGAAAAAATCAAATAGCTCAACATTCCGGGTCGTCTAGTGGTTAGCATTCGGTGCTCTAACCTCTGTGGCCTGGTTTGATTCAGTTCCAGGGAAGGGTTTTTTTTTTTGCATTTTTTCCAAAATTGGGAAAGGGTAAAAAAGAAAGAAAGAAAGAAAGAAAGAAAGAAAGAAAGAAAGAAAGAAAGAGAAAAAGATAAAGAAAGAAAAAATCAAACAGCTCAACATTCCTGGTTGTCTAGTGGTTAGCATTCGGTGCTCTGACCGCTGTGGACTGGTTTGATTCACTTCCAGGGAAGGTTTTTTTTTTGCATTTTCTCCAACAAAGTGGGGAAGGTTAAAAAAAATAGCCTCGCCCAAACAGGGACTTGAACCCTGGACACTCAGATTAAAAGTCTGATGCTCTACCGACTGAGCTATCCAGGCTCATTAAATAAAAACGCTTACTTGGGCAGAAAAAAAGATATACAGAAAGAATAAAAAAAGAAAAAAAAGAAAAGAAAGAAAGAAAGAAAGAAAGAAAGAAAAAGAAAAAGATAAAGAAAGAAAAAATCAAATAGCTCAACATTCCGGGTCGTCTAGTGGTTAGCATTCGGTGCTCTAACCTCTGTGGCCTGGTTTGATTCACTTCCAGGGAAGGGTTTTATTTTTGCATTTTTTCCAAAATTGGGAAAGGGTAAAAAAGAAAGAAAAGAGAAAGAAAGAAAGAAAGAAAGAAAGAAAGAAAGAAAGAAAGAAAGAAAGAAAGAAAAAGAAAAAGATAAAGAAAGAAAAAATCAAACAGCTCAACATTCCTGGTTGTCTAGTGGTTAGCATTCGGTGCTCTGACCGCTGTGGACTGGTTTGATTCACTTCCAGGGAAGGTTTTTTTTTTGCATTTTCTCCAACAAAGTAGGGAAGGTTAAAAAAAATAGCCTCGCCCAAACAGGGACTTGAACCCTGGACCCTCAGATTAAAAGTCTGATGCTCTACCGACTGAGCTATCCGGGCTCATTAAATAAAAACGCTTACTTGGGCAGAAAAAAAGATATACAGAAAGAATAAAAAAAGAAAAAAAAGAAAAGAAAGAAAGCAAGCAAGAAAGAAAGAAAGAAAGAAAGAAAAAGAAAAAGATAAAGAAAGAAAAAATCAAATAGCTCAACATTCCGGGTCGTCTAGTGGTTAGCATTCGGTGCTCTAACCTCTGTGGCCTGGTTTGATTCACTTCCAGGGAAGGGTTTTATTTTTGCATTTTTTCCAAAATTGGGAAAGGGTAAAAAAGAAAGAAAGAAAGAAAGAAAGAAAGAAAGAAAGAAAGAAAGAAAGAAAGAAAGAAAGAAAGAAAAAGAAAAAGATAAAGAAAGAAAAAATCAAACAGCTCAACATTCCGGGTCGTCTAGTGGTTAGCATTCGCTGCTCTGACCGCTGTGGACTGGTTTGATTCACTTCCAGGGAAGGTTTTTTTTTTGCATTTTCTCCAACAAAGTGGGGAAGGTTAAAAAAAATAGCCTCGCCCAAACAGGGACTTGAACCCTGGACCCTCAGATTAAAAGTCTGATGCTCTACCGACTGAGCTATCCGGGGTCATTAAATAAAAACGCTTACTTGGGCAGAAAAAAAGATATACAGAAAGAATAAAAAAAGAAAAAAAAGAAAAGAAAGAAAGAAAGAAAGAAAGAAAGAAAGAAAGAAAGAAAGAAAAAGAAAAAGATAAAGAAAGAAAAAATCAAACAGCTCAACATTCCTGGTTGTCTAGTGGTTAGCATTCGGTGCTCTGACCGCTGTGGACTGGTTTGATTCACTTCCAGGGAAGGTTTTTTTTTTGCATTTTCTCCAACAAAGTGGGGAAGGTTAAAAAAATAAGCCTCGCCCAAACAGGGACTTGAACCCTGGACCCTCAGATTAAAAGTCTGATGCTCTACCGACTGAGCTATCCGGGCTCATTAAATAAAAAGGCTTACTTGGGCAGAAAAAAAGATATACAGAAAGAATAAAAAAAGAAAAAAAAGAAAAGAAAGAAAGAAAGAAAGAAAGAAAGAAAGAAAGAAAGAAAGAAAGAAAGAAAAAGAAAAAGATAAAGAAAGAAAAAATCAAATAGCTCAACATTCCGGGTCGTCTAGTGGTTAGCATTCGGTGCTCTAACCTCTGTGGCCTGGTTTGATTCAGTTCCAGGGAAGAGTTTTTTTTTTTGCATTTTTTCCAAAATTGGGAAAGGGTAAAAAAGAAAGAAAGAAAGAAAGAAAGAAAGAAAGAAAGAAAGAAAGAAAGAAAGAAAGAAAGAAAGAGAAAAAGATAAAGAAAGAAAAAATCAAACAGCTCAACATTCCTGGTTGTCTAGTGGTTAGCATTCGGTGCTCTGACCGCTGTGGACTGGTTTGATTCACTTCCAGGGAAGGTTTTTTTTTTGCATTTTCTCCAACAAAGTGGGGAAGGTTAAAAAAAATAGCCTCGCCCAAACAGGGACTTGAACCCTGGACACTCAGATTAAAAGTCTGATGCTCTACCGACTGAGCTATCCAGGCTCATTAAATAAAAACGCTTACTTGGGCAGAAAAAAAGATATACAGAAAGAATAAAAAAAGAAAAAAAAGAAAAGAAAGAAAGAAAGAAAGAAAGAAAGAAAAAGAAAAAGATAAAGAAAGAAAAAATCAAATAGCTCAACATTCCGGGTCGTCTAGTGGTTAGCATTCGGTGCTCTAACCTCTGTGGCCTGGTTTGATTCACTTCCAGGGAAGGGTTTTATTTTTGCATTTTTTCCAAAATTGGGAAAGGGTAAAAAAGAAAGAAAAGAGAAAGAAAGAAAGAAAGAAAGAAAGAAAGAAAGAAAGAAAGAAAGAAAAAGAAAAAGATAAAGAAAGAAAAAATCAAACAGCTCAACATTCCTGGTTGTCTAGTGGTTAGCATTCGGTGCTCTGACCGCTGTGGACTGGTTTGATTCACTTCCAGGGAAGGTTTTTTTTTTGCATTTTCTCCAACAAAGTAGGGAAGGTTAAAAAAAATAGCCTCGCCCAAACAGGGACTTGAACCCTGGACCCTCAGATTAAAAGTCTGATGCTCTACCGACTGAGCTATCCGGGCTCATTAAATAAAAACGCTTACTTGGGCAGAAAAAAAGATATACAGAAAGAATAAAAAAAGAAAAAAAAGAAAAGAAAGAAAGCAAGCAAGAAAGAAAGAAAGAAAGAAAGAAAAAGAAAAAGATAAAGAAAGAAAAAATCAAATAGCTCAACATTCCGGGTCGTCTAGTGGTTAGCATTCGGTGCTCTAACCTCTGTGGCCTGGTTTGATTCACTTCCAGGGAAGGGTTTTATTTTTGCATTTTTTCCAAAATTGGGAAAGGGTAAAAAAGAAAGAAAGAAAGAAAGAAAGAAAGAAAGAAAGAAAGAAAGAAAGAAAGAAAGAAAGAAAAAGAAAAAGATAAAGAAAGAAAAAATCAAACAGCTCAACATTCCGGGTCGTCTAGTGGTTAGCATTCGCTGCTCTGACCGCTGTGGACTGGTTTGATTCACTTCCAGGGAAGGTTTTTTTTTTGCATTTTCTCCAACAAAGTGGGGAAGGTTAAAAAAAATAGCCTCGCCCAAACAGGGACTTGAACCCTGGACCCTCAGATTAAAAGTCTGATGCTCTACCGACTGAGCTATCCGGGGTCATTAAATAAAAACGCTTACTTGGGCAGAAAAAAAGATATACAGAAAGAATAAAAAAAGAAAAAAAAGAAAAGAAAGAAAGAAAGAAAGAAAGAAAGAAAGAAAGAAAGAAAGAAAGAAAGAAAGAAAAAGAAAAAGATAAAGAAAGAAAAAATCAAACAGCTCAACATTCCTGGTTGTCTAGTGGTTAGCATTCGGTGCTCTGACCGCTGTGGACTGGTTTGATTCACTTCCAGGGAAGGTTTTTTTTTTGCATTTTCTCCAACAAAGTGGGGAAGGTTAAAAAAATAAGCCTCGCCCAAACAGGGACTTGAACCCTGGACCCTCAGATTAAAAGTCTGATGCTCTACCGACTGAGCTATCCGGGCTCATTAAATAAAAAGGCTTACTTGGGCAGAAAAAAAGATATACAGAAAGAATAAAAAAAGAAAAAAAAGAAAAGAAAGAAAGAAAGAAAGAAAGAAAGAAAGAAAGAAAGAAAGAAAGAAAGAAAAAGAAAAAGATAAAGAAAGAAAAAATCAAATAGCTCAACATTCCGGGTCGTCTAGTGGTTAGCATTCGGTGCTCTAACCTCTGTGGCCTGGTTTGATTCAGTTCCAGGGAAGAGTTTTTTTTTTTGCATTTTTTCCAAAATTGGGAAAGGGTAAAAAAGAAAGAAAGAAAGAAAGAAAGAAAGAAAGAAAGAAAGAAAGAAAGAAAGAAAGAGAAAAAGATAAAGAAAGAAAAAATCAAACAGCTCAACATTCCTGGTTGTCTAGTGGTTAGCATTCGGTGCTCTGACCGCTGTGGACTGGTTTGATTCACTTCCAGGGAAGGTTTTTTTTTTGCATTTTCTCCAACAAAGTGGGGAAGGTTAAAAAAAATAGCCTCGCCCAAACAGGGACTTGAACCCTGGACCCTCAGATTAAAAGTCTGATGCTCTACCGACTGAGCTATCCGGGCTCATTAAATAAAAATGCTTACTTGGGCAGAAAAAAAGATATACAGAAAGAATAAAAAAAGAAAAAAAAGAAAAGAAAGAAAGAAAGAAAGAAAGAAAGAAAAAGAAAAAGCTAAAGAAACAAAAAATCAAATAGCTCAACATTCCGGGTCGTCTAGTGGTTAGCATTCGGTGCTCTAACCTCTGTGGCCTGGTTTGATTCACTTCCAGGGAAGGGTTTTATTTTTGCATTTTTTCCAAAATTGGGAAAGGGTAAAAAAGAAAGAAAGAAAGAAAGAAAGAAAGAAAGAAAGAAAGAAAAAGAAAAAGATAAAGAAAGAAAAAATCAAATAGCTCAACATTCCTGGTTGTCTAGTGGTTAGCATTCGGTGCTCTGACCGCTGTGGACTGGTTTGATTCACTTCCAGGGAAGTTTTTTTTTTGCATTTTCTCCAACAAAGTGGGGAAGGTTAAAAAAAATAGCGTTGCCCAAACAGGGACTTGAACCCTGGACCCTCAGATTAAAAGTCTGATGCTTTACTGACTGAGCTATCCGGGCTCATTAAATAAAAACGCTTACTTGGGCAGAAAAAAAGATATACAGAAAGAATAAAGAAAGAAAAAAAAGAAAAGAAAGAAAGAAAGAAAGAAAGAAAGAAAGAAAGAAAGAAAGAAAGAAAAAGAAAAAGATAAAGAAAGAAAAAATCAAACAGCTCAACATTCCTGGTTGTCTAGTGGTTAGCATTCGGTGCTCTGACCGCTGTGGACTGGTTTGATTCACTTCCAGGGAAGTTTTTTTTTTTGCATTTTCTCCAACAAAGTAGGGAAGGTTAAAAAAAATAGCCTCGCCCAAACAGGGACTTGAACCCTGGACCCTCAGATTAAAAGTCTGATGCTCTACCGACTGAGCTAACCGGGCTCATTAAATAAAAACGCTTACTTGGGCAGAAAAAAAGATATACAGAAAGAATAAAAAAAGAAAAAAAAGAAAAGAAAGAAAGAAAGAAAGCAAGAAAGAAAGAAAGAAAGAAAGAAAAAGAAAAAGATAAAGAAAGAAAAAATCAAATAGCTCAACATTCCGGGTCGTCTAGTGGTTAGCATTCGGTGCTCTAACCTCTGTGGCCTGGTTTGATTCACTTCCAGGGAAGGGTTTTATTTTTGCATTTTTTCCAAAATTGGGAAAGGGTAAAAAAGAAAGAAAGAAAGAAAGAAAGAAAGAAAGAAAGAAAGAAAGAAAAAGATAAAGAAAGAAAAAATCAAACAGCTCAACATTCCTGGTTGTCTAGTGGTTAGCATTCGGTGCTCTGACCGCTGTGGACTGGTTTGATTCACTTCCAGGGAAGGTTTTTTTTTTGCATTTTCTCCAACAAAGTGGGGAAGGTTAAAAAAAATAACCTCGCCCAAACAGGGACTTGAACCCTGGACCCTCAGATTAAAAGTCTGATGCTCTACCGACTGAGCTATCCGGGCTCATTAAATAAAAACTCTTACTTGGGCAGAAAAAAAAATATACAGAAAGAATAAAAAAAGAAAAAAAAGAAAAGAAAGAAAGAAAGAAAGAAAGAAAGAAAAAGAAAAAGATAAAGAAAGAAAAAATCAAATAGCTCAACATTCCGGGTCGTCTAGTGGTTAGCATTCGGTGCTCTAACCTCTGTGGCCTGGTTTGATTCACTTCCAGGGAAGGGTTTTATTTTTGCATTTTTTCCAAAATTGGGAAAGGGTAAAAAAGAAAGAAAGAAAGAAAGAAAGAAAGAAAGAAAGAAAAAGAAAAAGATAAAGAAAGAAAAAATCAAATAGCTCAACATTCCTGGTTGTCTAGTGGTTAGCATTCGGTGCTCTGACCGCTGTGGACTGGTTTGATTCACTTCCAGGGAAGGTTTTTTTTTTGCATTTTCTCCAACAAAGTAGGGAAGGTTAAAAAAAATAGCCTCGCCCAAAAAGGGACTTGAACCCTGGACCCTCAGATTAAAAGTCTGATGCTCTACCGACTGAGCTAACCGGGCTCATTAAATAAAAACGCTTACTTGGGCAGAAAAAAAGATATACAGAAAGAATAAAAAAAGAAAAAAAAGAAAAGAAAGAAAGAAAGCAAGCAAGCAAGAAAGAAAGAAAGAAAGAAAGAAAAAGAAAAAGATAAAGAAAGAAAAAATCAAATAGCTCAACATTCCGGGTCGTCTAGTGGTTAGCATTCGGTGCTCTAACCTCTGTGGCCTGGTTTGATTCACTTCCAGGGAAGGGTTTTATTTTTGCATTTTTTCCAAAATTGGGAAAGGGTAAAAAAGAAAGAAAGAAAGAAAGAAAGAAAGAAAGAAAGAAAGAAAGAAAGAAAAAGATAAAGAAAGAAAAAATCAAACAGCTCAACATTCCTGGTTGTCTAGTGGTTAGCATTCGGTGCTCTGACCGCTGTGGACTGGTTTGATTCACTTCCAGGGAAGGTTTTTTTTTTGCATTTTCTCCAACAAAGTGGGGAAGGTTAAAAAAAATAACCTCGCCCAAACAGGGACTTGAACCCTGGACCCTCAGATTAAAAGTCTGATGCTCTACCGACTGAGCTATCCGGGCTCATTAAATAAAAACTCTTACTTGGGCAGAAAAAAAAATATACAGAAAGAATAAAAAAAGAAAAAAAAGAAAAGAAAGAAAGAAAGAAAGAAAGAAAGAAAAAGAAAAAGATAAAGAAAGAAAAAATCAAATAGCTCAACATTCCGGGTCGTCTAGTGGTTAGCATTCGGTGCTCTAACCTCTGTGGCCTGGTTTGATTCACTTCCAGGGAAGGGTTTTATTTTTGCATTTTTTCCAAAATTGGGAAAGGGTAAAAAAGAAAGAAAGAAAGAAAGAAAGAAAGAAAGAAAGAAAGAAAGAAAGAAAGAAAGAAAGAAAGAAAGAAAAAGAAAAAGATAAAGAAAGAAAAAATCAAACAGCTCAACATTCCGGGTCGTCTAGTGGTTAGCATTCGCTGCTCTGACCGCTGTGGACTGGTTTGATTCACTTCCAGGGAAGGTTTTTTTTTTGCATTTTCTCCAACAAAGTGGGGAAGGTTAAAAAAAATAGCCTCGCCCAAACAGGGACTTGAACCCTGGACCCTCAGATTAAAAGTCTGATGCTCTACCGACTGAGCTATCCGGGCTCATTAAATAAAAACGCTTACTTGGGCAGAAAAAAAGACATACAGAAAGAATAAAAAAAGAAAAAAAAGAAAAGAAAGAAAGAAAGAAAGAAAGAAAAAGAAAAAGATAAAGAAACAAAAAATCAAATAGCTCAACATTCCGGGTCGTCTAGTGGTTAGCATTCGGTGCTCTAACCTCTGTGGCCTGGTTTGATTCAGTTCCAGGGAAGGGTTTTATTTTTGCATTTTTTCCAAAATTGGGAAAGGGTAAAAAAGAAAGAAAGAAAGAAAGAAAGAAAGAAAGAAAAAGAAAAAGATAAAGAAAGAAAAAATCAAATAGCTCAACATTCCTGGTTGTCTAGTGGTTAGCATTCGGTGCTCTGACCGCTGTGGACTGGTTTGATTCACTTCCAGGGAAGGTTTTTTTTTTGCATTTTCTCCAACAAAGTGGGGAAGGTTAAAAAAAATAGCCTCGCCCAAACAGGGACTTGAACCCTGGACCCTCAGATTAAAAGTCTGATGCTCTACCGACTGAGCTATCCGGGCTCATTAAATAAAAACGCTTACTTGGGCAGAAAAAAAGATATACAGAAAGAATAAAAAAAGAAAAAAAAGAAAAGAAAGAAAGAAAGAAAGAAAGAAAGAAAAAGAAAAAGATAAAGAAACAAAAAATCAAATAGCTCAACATTCCGGGTCGTCTAGTGGTTAGCATTCGGTGCTCTAACCTCTGTGGCCTGGTTTGATTCACTTCCAGGGAAGGGTTTTATTTTTGCATTTTTTCCAAAATTGGGAAAGGGTAAAAAAGAAAGAAAGAAAGAAAGAAAGAAAGAAAGAAAGAAAGAAAAAGAAAAAGATAAAGAAAGAAAAAATCAAACAGCTCAACATTCCTGGTTGTCTAGTGGTTAGCATTCGGTGCTCTGACCGCTGTGGACTGGTTTGATTCACTTCCAGGGAAGGTTTTTTTTTTGCATTTTCTCCAACAAAGTGGGGAAGGTTAAAAAAAATAGCCTCGCCCAAACAGGGACTTGATCCCTGGACCCTCAGATTAAAAGTCTGATGCTCTACCGACTGAGCTATCCGGGCTCATTAAATAAAAATGCTTACTTGGGCAGAAAAAAAGATATACAGAAAGAATAAAAAAAGAAAAAAAAGAAAAGAAAGAAAGAAAGAAAGAAAGAAAGAAAGAAAAAGAAAAAGATAAAGAAAGAAAAAATCAAATAGCTCAACATTCCGGGTCGTCTAGTGGTTAGCATTCGGTGCTCTAACCTCTGTGGCCTGGTTTGATTCAGTTCCAGGGAAGGGTTTTATTTTTGCATTTTTTCCAAAATTGGGAAAGGGTAAAAAATAAAGAAAGAAAGAAAGAAAGAAAGAAAAAGATAAAGAAAGAAAAAATCAAACAGCTCAACATTCCTGGTTGTCTAGTGGTTAGCAGTCGGTGCTCTGACCGCTGTGGACTGGTTTGATTCACTTCCAGGGAAGGTTTTTTTTTTGCATTTTCTCCAACAAAGTGGGGAAGGTTAAAAAAAATAGCCTCGTCCAAACAGGGACTTGAACCCTGGACCCTCAGATTAAAAGTCTGATGCTCTACCGACTGAGCTATCCGGGCTCATTAGATAAAAACTCTTACTTGGGCAGAAAAAAAGATATACAGAAAGAATAAAAAAAGAAAAAAAAGAAAAGAAAGAAAGAAAGAAAGAAAGAAAGAAAGAAAGAAAGAAAGAAAGAAAGAAAGAAAGAAAGAAAGAAAAAGAAAAAGATAAAGAAAGAAAAAATCAAATAGCTCAAGATTCCGGGTCGTCTAGTGGTTAGCATTCGGTGCTCTAACCTCTGTGGCCTGGTTTGATTCACTTCCAGGGAAGGGTTTTATTTTTGCATTTTTTCCAAAATTGGGAAAGGGTAAAAAAGAAAGAAAGAAAGAAAGAAAGAAAGAAAGAAAGAAAGAAAGAAAGAAAAAGAAAAAGATAAAGAAAGAAAAAATCAAACAGCTCAACATTCCTGGTTGTCTAGTGGTTAGCATTCGGTGCTCTGACCGCTGTGGACTGGTTTGATTCACTTCCAGGGAAGGTTTTTTTTTTGCATTTTCTCCAACAAAGTGGGGAAGGTTAAAAAAAATAGCCTCGCCCAAACAGGGACTTGAACCCTGGACCCTCAGATTAAAAGTCTGATGCTCTACCGACTGAGCTATCCCGGCTCATTAAATAAAAATGCTTACTTGGGCAGAAAAAAAGATATACAGAAAGAATAAAGAAAGAAAAAAAAGAAAAGAAAGAAAGAAAGAAAGAAAGAAAGAAAGAAAGAAAGAAAGAAAGAAAGAAAGAAAAAGAAAAAGATAAAGAAAGAAAAAATCAAATAGCTCAACATTCCGGGTCGTCTAGTGGTTAGCATTCGGTGCTCTAACCTCTGTGGCCTGGTTTGATTCAGTTCCAGGGAAGGGTTTTTTTTTTTGCATTTTTTCCAAAATTGGGAAAGGGTAAAAAAGAAAGAAAGAAAGAAAGAAAGAAAGAAAGAAAGAAAGAAAGAAAGAAAGAAAGAAAGAAAGAAAGAAAGAAAGAAAGAAAGAAAGAAAAAGAAAAAGATAAAGAAACAAAAAATCAAATAGCTCAACATTCCGGGTCGTCTAGTGGTTAGCATTCGGTGCTCTAACCTCTGTGGCCTGGTTTGATTCAGTTCCAGGGAAGGGTTTTATTTTTGCATTTTTTCCAAAATTGGGAAAGGGTAAAAAAGAAAGAAAGAAAGAAAGAAAGAAAGAAAGAAAGAAAAAGAAAAAGATAAAGAAAGAAAAAATCAAATAGCTCAACATTCCTGGTTGTCTAGTGGTTAGCATTCGGTGCTCTGACCGCTGTGGACTGGTTTGATTCACTTCCAGGGAAGGTTTTTTTTTTGCATTTTCTCCAACAAAGTGGGGAAGGTTAAAAAAAATAGCCTCGCCCAAACAGGGACTTGAACCCTGGACCCTCAGATTAACAGTCTGATGCTCTACCGACTGAGCTATCCGGGCTCATTAAATAAAAACGCTTACTTGGGCAGAAAAAAAGATATACAGAAAGAATAAAAAAAGAAAAAAAAGAAAAGAAAGAAAGAAAGAAAGAAAGAAAGAAAAAGAAAAAGATAAAGAAACAAAAAATCAAATAGCTCAACATTCCGGGTCGTCTAGTGGTTAGCATTCGGTGCTCTAACCTCTGTGGCCTGGTTTGATTCACTTCCAGGGAAGGGTTTTATTTTTGCATTTTTTCCAAAATTGGGAAAGGGTAAAAAAGAAAGAAAGAAAGAAAGAAAGAAAGAAAGAAAGAAAGAAAGAAAGAAAAAGAAAAAGATAAAGAAAGAAAAAATCAAACAGCTCAACATTCCTGGTTGTCTAGTGGTTAGCATTCGGTGCTCTGACCGCTGTGGACTGGTTTGATTCACTTCCAGGGAAGGTTTTTTTTTTGCATTTTCTCCAACAAAGTGGGGAAGGTTAAAAAAAATAGCCTCGCCCAAACAGGGACTTGATCCCTGGACCCTCAGATTAAAAGTCTGATGCTCTACCGACTGAGCTATCCGGGCTCATTAAATAAAAATGCTTACTTGGGCAGAAAAAAAGATATACAGAAAGAATAAAAAAAGAAAAAAAAGAAAAGAAAGAAAGAAAGAAAGAAAGAAAGAAAGAAAGAAAAAGAAAAAGATAAAGAAAGAAAAAATCAAATAGCTCAACATTCCGGGTCGTCTAGTGGTTAGCATTCGGTGCTCTAACCTCTGTGGCCTGGTTTGATTCAGTTCCAGGGAAGGGTTTTATTTTTGCATTTTTTCCAAAATTGGGAAAGGGTAAAAAATAAAGAAAGAAAGAAAGAAAGAAAGAAAAAGATAAAGAAAGAAAAAATCAAACAGCTCAACATTCCTGGTTGTCTAGTGGTTAGCAGTCGGTGCTCTGACCGCTGTGGACTGGTTTGATTCACTTCCAGGGAAGGTTTTTTTTTTGCATTTTCTCCAACAAAGTGGGGAAGGTTAAAAAAAATAGCCTCGTCCAAACAGGGACTTGAACCCTGGACCCTCAGATTAAAAGTCTGATGCTCTACCGACTGAGCTATCCGGGCTCATTAGATAAAAACTCTTACTTGGGCAGAAAAAAAGATATACAGAAAGAATAAAAAAAGAAAAAAAAGAAAAGAAAGAAAGAAAGAAAGAAAGAAAGAAAGAAAGAAAGAAAGAAAGAAAAAGAAAAAGATAAAGAAAGAAAAAATCAAATAGCTCAACATTCCGGGTCGTCTAGTGGTTAGCATTCGGTGCTCTAACCTCTGTGGCCTGGTTTGATTCACTTCCACGGAAGGGTTTTATTTTTGCATTTTTTCCAAAATTGGGAAAGGGTAAAAAAGAAAGAAAGAAAGAAAGAAAGAAAGAAAGAAAGAAAGAAAGAAAGAAAAAGAAAAAGATAAAGAAAGAAAAAATCAAACAGCTCAACATTCCGGGTCGTCTAGTGGTTAGCATTCGCTGCTCTGACCGCTGTGGACTGGTTTGATTCACTTCCAGGGAAGGTTTTTTTTTTGCATTTTCTCCAACAAAGTGGGGAAGGTTAAAATAAATAGTCTCGCCCAAACAGGGACTTGAAACCTGGACCCTCAGATTAAAAGTCTGATGCTCTACCGACTGAGCTATCCGGGCTCATTAAATAAAAACGCTTACTTGGGCAGAAAAAAAGATATACAGAAAGAATAAAAAAAGAAAAAAAAGAAAAGAAAGAAAGAAAGAAAGAAAGAAAGAAAGAAAGAAAAAGAAAAAGATAAAGAAAGAAAAAATCAAACAGCTCAACATTCCTGGTTGTCTAGTGGTTAGCATTCGGTGCTCTGACCGCTGTGGACTGGTTTGATTCACTTCCAGGGAAGGTTTTTTTTTTGCATTTTCTCCAACAAAGTGGGGAAGGTTAAAAAAAATAGCCTCGCCCAAACAGGGACTTGAACCCTGGACCCTCAGATTAAAAGTCTGATGCTCTACCGACTGAGCTATCCCGGCTCATTAAATAAAAATGCTTACTTGGGCAGAAAAAAAGATATACAGAAAGAATAAAGAAAGAAAAAAAAGAAAAGAAAGAAAGAAAGAAAGAAAGAAAGAAAGAAAGAAAGAAAGAAAGAAAGAAAGAAAGAAAGAAAAAGAAAAAGATAAAGAAAGAAAAAATCAAATAGCTCAACATTCTGGGTCGTCTAGTGGTTAGCATTCGGTGCTCTAACCTCTGTGGCCTGGTTTGATTCAGTTCCAGGGAAGGGTTTTTTTTTTTGCATTTTTTCCAAAATTGGGAAAGGGTAAAAAAGAAAGAAAGAAAGAAAGAAAGAAAGAAAGAAGAAAGAAAGAAAGAAAGAAAGAAAGAAAGAAAGAAAGAAAGAAAGAAAGAAAGAAAGAAAGAAAGAAAGAAAGAAAAAGAAAAAGATAAAGAAAGAAAAAATCAAATAGCTCAACATTCCGGGTCGTCTAGTGGTTAGCATTCGGTGCTCTAACCTCTGTGGCCTGGTTTGATTCAGTTCCAGGGAAGGGTTTTTTTTTTGCATTTTTTCCAAAATTGGGAAAGGGTAAAAAAGAAAGAAAGAAAGAAAGAAAGAAAGAAAGAAAGAAAGAAAGAAAGAGAAAAAGTTAAAGAAAGAAAAAATCAAACAGCTCAACATTCCTGGTTGTCTAGTGGTTAGCATTCGGTGCTCTGACCGCTGTGGACTGGTTTGATTCACTTCCAGGGAAGGTTTTTTTTTTGCATTTTCTCCAACAAAGTGGGGAAGGTTAAAAAAAATAGCCTCGCCCAAACAGGGACTTGAACCCTGGACCCTCAGATTAAAAGTCTGATGCTCTACCGACTGAGCTATCCCGGCTCATTAAATAAAAATGCTTACTTGGGCAGAAAAAAAGATATACAGAAAGAAGAAAGAAAGAAAAAAAAGAAAAGAAAGAAAGAAAGAAAGAAAGAAAGAAAGAAAGAAAGAAAGAAAGAAAGAAAGAAAGAAAGAAAGAAAAAGAAAAAGATAAAGAAAGAAAAAATCAAATAGCTCAACATTCTGGGTCGTCTAGTGGTTAGCATTCGGTGCTCTAACCTCTGTGGCCTGGTTTGATTCAGTTCCAGGGAAGGGTTTTTTTTTTTGCATTTTTTCCAAAATTGGGAAAGGGTAAAAAAGAAAGAAAGAAAGAAAGAAAGAAAGAAAGAATGAAAGAAAGAAAGAAAGAAAGAAAGAAAAAGAAAAAGAAAAAGATAAAGAAAGAAAAAATCAAACAGCTCAACATTCCTGGTTGTCTAGTGGATAGCATTCGGTGCTCTGACCGCTGTGGACTGGTTTGATTCACTTCCAGGGAAGGTTTTTTTTTTGCATTTTCTCCAACAAAGTGGGGAAGGTTAAAAAAAATAGCCTCACCCAAACAGGGACTTGAACCCTGGACCCTCAGATTAAAAGTCTGATGCTCTACCGACTGAGCTATCCCGGCTCATTAAATAAAAATGCTTACTTGGGCAGAAAAAAAGATATACAGAAAGAATAAAGAAAGAAAAAAAAGAAAAGAAAGAAAGAAAGAAAGAAAGAAAGAAAGAAAGAAAGAAAGAAAGAAAGAAAGAAAGAAAGAAAAAGAAAAAGATAAAGAAAGAAAAAATCAAATAGCTCAACATTCCGGGTCGTCTAGTGGTTAGCATTCGGTGCTCTAACCTCTGTGGCCTGGTTTGATTCAGTTCCAGGGAAGGGTTTTTTTTTTTGCATTTTTTCCAAAATTGGGAAAGGGTAAAAAAGAAAGAAAGAAAGAAAGAAAGAAAGAAAGAAAGAAAGAAAGAAAGAAAGAAAGAAAGAAAGAAAAAGAAAAAGATAAAGAAAGAAAAAATCAAATAGCTCAACATTCCGGGTCGTCTAGTGGTTAGCATTCGGTGCTCTAACCTCTGTGGCCTGGTTTGATTCAGTTCCAGGGAAGGGTTTTTTTTTTGCATTTTTTCCAAAATTGGGAAAGGGTAAAAAAGAAAGAAAGAAAGAAAGAAAGAAAGAAAGAAAGAAAGAAAGAAAGAAAGAAAGAGAAAAAGATAAAGAAAGAAAAAATCAAACAGCTCAACATTCCTGGTTGTCTAGTGGTTAGCAGTCGGTGCTCTGACCGCTGTGGACTGGTTTGATTCACTTCCAGGGAAGGTTTTTTTTTTGCATTTTCTCCAACAAAGTGGGGAAGGTTAAAAAAAATAGCCTCGTCCAAACAGGGACTTGAACCCTGGACCCTCAGATTAAAAGTCTGATGCTCTACCGACTGAGCTATCCGGGCTCATTAGATAAAAACTCTTACTTGGGCAGAAAAAAAGATATACAGAAAGAATAAAAAAAGAAAAAAAAGAAAAGAAAGAAAGAAAGAAAGAAAGAAAGAAAGAAAGAAAGAAAGAAAGAAAGAAAAAGAAAAAGATAAAGAAAGAAAAAATCAAATAGCTCAACATTCCGGGTCGTCTAGTGGTTAGCATTCGGTGCTCTAACCTCTGTGGCCTGGTTTGATTCACTTCCAGGGAAGGGTTTTATTTTTGCATTTTTTCCAAAATTGGGAAAGGGTAAAAAAGAAAGAAAGAAAGAAAGAAAGAAAGAAAGAAAGAAAGAAAGAAAGAAAGAAAGAAAAAGAAAAAGATAAAGAAAGAAAAAATCAAACAGCTCAACATTCCGGGTCGTCTAGTGGTTAGCATTCGCTGCTCTGACCGCTGTGGACTGGTTTGATTCACTTCCAGGGAAGGTTTTTTTTTTGCATTTTCTCCAACAAAGTGGGGAAGGTTAAAAAAAATAGTCTCGCCCAAACAGGGACTTGAACCCTGGACCCTCAGATTAAAAGTCTGATGCTCTACCGACTGAGCTATCCGGGCTCATTAAATAAAAACGCTTACTTGGGCAGAAAAAAAGATATACAGAAAGAATAAAAAAAGAAAAAAAAGAAAAGAAAGAAAGAAAGAAAGAAAGAAAGAAAGAAAAAGAAAAAGATAAAGAAAGAAAAAATCAAACAGCTCAACATTCCTGGTTGTCTAGTGGTTAGCATTCGGTGCTCTGACCGCTGTGGACTGGTTTGATTCACTTCCAGTGAAGGTTTTTTTTTTGCATTTTCTCCAACAAAGTGGGGAAGGTTAAAAAAGATAGCCTCGCCCAAACAGGGACTTGAACCCTGGACCCTCAGATTAAAAGTCTGATGCTCTACCGACTGAGCTATCCGGGCTCATTAAATAAAAATGCTTACTTGGGCAGAAAAAAAGATATACAGAAAGAATAAAAAAAGAAAAAAAAGAAAAGAAAGAAAGAAAGAAAGAAAGAAAGAAAGAAAGAAAGAAAGAAAGAAAGAAAGAAAGAAAGAAAGAAAGAAAGAAAGAAAGAAAAAGAAAAAGATAAAGAAAGAAAAAATCAAATAGCTCAACATTCCGGGTCGTCTAGTGGTTAGCATTCGGTGCTCTAACCTCTGTGGCCTGGTTTGATTCAGTTCCAGGGAAGGGTTTTTTTTTTTGCATTTTTTCCAAAATTGGGAAAGGGTAAAAAAGAAAGAAAGAAAGAAAGAAAGAAAGAAAGAAAGAAAGAAAGAAAGAAAGAAAGAGAAAAAGATAAAGAAAGAAAAAATCAAACAGCTCAACATTCCTGGTTGTCTAGTGGTTAGCATTCGGTGCTCTGACCGCTGTGGACTGGTTTGATTCACTTCCAGGGAAGGTTTTTTTTTTGCATTTTCTCCAACAAAGTGGGGAAGGTTAAAAAAAATAGCCTCGCCCAAACAGGGACTTGAACGCTGGACCCTCAGATTAAAAGTCTGATGCTCTACCGACTGAGCAATCCGGGCTCATTAAATAAAAATGCTTACTTGGGCAGAAAAAAAGATATACAGAAAGAATAAAAAAAGAAAAAAAAGAAAAGAAAGAAAGAAAGAAAGAAAGAAAGAAAGAAAGAAAGAAAGAAAGAAAGAAAGAAAGAAAGAAAAAGAAAAAGATAAAGAAAGAAAAAATCAAATAGCTCAACATTCCGGGTCGTCTAGTGGTTAGCATTCGGTGCTCTAACCTCTGTGGCCTGGTTTGATTCAGTTCCAGGGAAGGGTTTTTTTTTTTGCATTTTTTCCAAAATTGGGAAAGGGTAAAAAAGAAAGAAAGAAAGAAAGAAAGAAAGAAAGAAAGAAAGAGAAAAAGATAAAGAAAGAAAAAATCAAACAGCTCAACATTCCTGGTTGTCTAGTGGTTAGCATTCGGTGCTCTGACCGCTGTGGACTGGTTTGATTCACTTCCAGGGAAGGTTTTTTTTTTGCATTTTCTCCAACAAAGTGGGGAAGGTTAAAAAAAATAGCCTCGCCCAAACAGGGACTTGAACCCTGGACCCTCAGATTAAAAGTCTGATGCTCTACCGACTGAGCTATCCCGGCTCATTAAATAAAAATGCTTACTTGGGCAGAAAAAAAGATATACAGAAAGAATAAAGAAAGAAAAAAAAGAAAAGAAAGAAAGAAAGAAAGAAAGAAAGAAAGAAAGAAAGAAAAAGAAAAAGAAAAAGATAAAGAAAGAAAAAATCAAATAGCTCAACATTCTGGGTCGTCTAGTGGTTAGCATTCGGTGCTCTAACCTCTGTGGCCTGGTTTGATTCAGTTCCAGGGAAGGGTTTTTTTTTTTGCATTTTTTCCAAAATTGGGAAAGGGTAAAAAAGAAAGAAAGAAAGAAAGAAAGAAAGAAAGAAAGAAAGAAAGAAAGAAAGAAAGAAAGAAAGAAAGAAAGAAAGAAAGAAAGAAAAAGAAAAAGATAAAGAAAGAAAAAATCAAATAGCTCAACATTCCGGGTCGTCTAGTGGTTAGCATTCGGTGCTCTAACCTCTGTGGCCTGGTTTGATTCAGTTCCAGGGAAGGGTTTTTTTTTTTGCATTTTTTCCAAAATTGGGAAAGGGTAAAAAAGAAAGAAAGAAAGAAAGAAAGAAAGAAAGAAAGAAAGAAAGAAAGAGAAAAAGATAAAGAAAGAAAAAATCAAACAGCTCAACATTCCTGGTTGTCTAGTGGTTAGCATTCGGTGCTCTGACCGCTGTGGACTGGTTTGATTCACTTCCAGGGAAGGTTTTTTTTTTGCATTTTCTCCAACAAAGTGGGGAAGGTTAAAAAAAATAGCCTCGCCCAAACAGGGACTTGAACGCTGGACCCTCAGATTAAAAGTCTGATGCGCTACCGACTGAGCAATCCGGGCTCATTAAATAAAAACGCTTACTTGGGCAGAAAAAAAGATATACAGAAAGAATAAAAAAAGAAAAAAAAGAAAAGAAAGAAAGAAAGAAAGAAAGAAAGAAAAAGAAAAAGATAAAGAAACAAAAAATCAAATAGCTCAACATTCCGGGTCGTCTAGTGGTTAGCATTCGGTGCACTAACCTCTGTGGCCTGGTTTGATTCAGTTCCAGGGAAGGGTTTTATTTTTGCATTTTGTCCAAAATTGGGAAAGGGTAAAAAAGAAAGAAAGAAAGAAAGAAAGAAAGAAAGAAAGAAAGAAAAAGAAAAAGATAAAGAAAGAAAAAATCAAACAGCTCAACATTCCTGGTTGTCTAGTGGTTAGCATTCGGTGCTCTGACCGCTGTGGACTGGTTTGATTCACTTCCAGGGAAGGTTTTTTTTTTGCATTTTCTCCAACAAAGTGGGGAAGGTTAAAAAAAATAGCCTCGCCCAAACAGGGACTTGAACCCTGGACCCTCAGATTAAAAGTCTGATGCTCTACCGACTGAGCTATCCGGGCTCATTAAATAAAAACGCTTACTTGGGCAGAAAAAAAGATATACAGAAAGAATAAAGAAAGAAAAAAAAGAAAAGAAAGAAAGAAAGAAAGAAAGAAAGAAAGAAAGAAAGAAAGAAAGAAAGAAAGAAACAAAAAGAAAAAGATAAAGAAAGAAAAAATCAAATAGCTCAACATTCCGGGTCGTCTAGTGGTTAGCATTCGGTGCTCTAACCTCTGTGGCCTGGTTTGATTCAGTTCCAGAGAAGGGTTTTTTTTTTTGCATTTTTTCCAAAATTGGGAAAGGGTAAAAAAGAAAGAAAGAAAGAAAGAAAGAAAGAAAGAAAGAAAGAAAAAGAAAAAGATAAAGAAAGAAAAAATCAAACATCTCAACATTCCGGGTCGTCTAGTGGTTAGCATTCGCTGCTCTGACCGCTGTGGACTGGTTTGATTCACTTCCAGGGAAGGTTTTTTTTTTGCATTTTCTCCAACAAAGTGGGGAAGGTTAAAAAAAATAGTCTCGCCCAAACAGGGACTTGAACCCTGGACCCTCAGATTAAAAGTCTGATGCTCTACCGACTGAGCTATCCGGGCTCATTAAATAAAAACGCTTACTTGGGCAGAAAAAAAGATATACAGAAAAAATAAAAAAAGAAAAAAAAGAAAAGAAAGAAAGAAAGAAAGAAAGAAAGAAAGAAAGAAAAAGAAAAAGATAAAGAAAGAAAAAATCAAACAGCTCAACATTCCTGGTTGTCTAGTGGTTAGCATTCGGTGCTCTGACCGCTGTGGACTGGTTTGATTCACTTCCAGGGAAGGTTTTTTTTTTGCATTTTCTCCAACAAAGTGGGGAAGGTTAAAAAAAATAGCCTCGCCCAAACAGGGACTTGATCCCTGGACCCTCAGATTAAAAGTCTGATGCTCTACCGACTGAGCTATCCGGGCTCATTAAATAAAAACGCTTACTTGGGCAGAAAAAAAGATATACAGAAAGAATAAAGAAAGAAAAAAAAGAAAAGAAAGAAAGAAAGAAAGAAAGAAAGAAAGAAAGAAAGAAAGAAAGAAAGAAAGAAAGAAAGAAAGAAAGAAAAAGAAAAAGATAAAGAAAGAAAAAATCAAATAGCTCAACATTCCGGGTCGTCTAGTGGTTAGCATTCGGTGCTCTAACCTCTGTGGCCTGGTTTGATTCAGTTCCAGGGAAGGGTTTTTTTTTTTGCATTTTTTCCAAAATTGGGAAAGGGTAAAAAAGAAAGAAAGAAAGAAAGAAAGAAAGAAAGAAAGAAAGAAAGAGAAAAAGATAAAGAAAGAAAAAATCAAACAGCTCAACATTCCTGGTTGTCTAGTGGTTAGCATTCGGTGCTCTGACCGCTGTGGACTGGTTTGATTCACTTCCAGGGAAGGTTTTTTTTTTGCATTTTCTCCAACAAAGTGGGGAAGGTTAAAAAAAATAGCCTCGCCCAAACAGGGACTTGAACCCTGGACCCTCAGATTAAAAGTCTGATGCTCTACCGACTGAGCTATCCCGGCTCATTAAATAAAAACGCTTACTTGGGCAGAAAAAAAGATATACAGAAAGAATAAAGAAAGAAAAAAAAGAAAAGAAAGAAAGAAAGAAAGAAAGAAAGAAAGAAAGAAAGAAAGAAAGAAAGAAAGAAAGAAAGAAAGAAAGAAAGAAAGAAAGAAAGAAAAAGAAAAAGATAAAGAAAGAAAAAATCAAATAGCTCAACATTCCGGGTCGTCTAGTGGTTAGCATTCGGTGCTCTAACCTCTGTGGCCTGGTTTGATTCAGTTCCAGGGAAGGGTTTTTTTTTGTTGCATTTTTTCCAAAATTGGGAAAGGATAAAAAAGAAAGAAAGAAAGAAAGAAAGAAAGAAAGAAAGAAAGAAAGAAAGAAAGAAAGAAAGAGAAAAAGATAAAGAAAGAAAAAATCAAACAGCTCAACATTCCTGGTTGTCTAGTGGTTAGCATTCGGTGCTCTGACCGCTGTGGACTGGTTTGATTCACTTCCAGGGAAGGTTTTTTTTTTGCATTTTCTCCAACAAAGTGGGGAAGGTTAAAAAAAATAGCCTCGCCCAAACAGGGACTTGAACCCTGGACCCTCAGATTAAAAGTCTGATGCTCTACCGACTGAGCTATCCGGGCTCATTAAATAAAAAACGCTTACTTGGGCAGAAAAAAAGATATACAGAAAGAATAAAAAAAGAAAAAAAAGAAAAGAAAGAAAGAAAGAAAGAAAGAAAGAAAGAAAGAAAAAGAAAAAGTTAAAGAAACAAAAAATCAAATAGCTCAACATTCCGGGTCGTCTAGTGGTTAGCATTCGGTGCTCTAACCTCTGTGGCCTGGTTTGATTCACTTCCAGGGAAGGGTTTTATTTTTGCATTTTTTCCAAAATTGGGTAAGGGTAAAAAAGAAAGAAAGAAAGAAAGAAAGAAAGAAAGAAAGAAAGAAAGAAAAAGAAAAAGATAAAGAAAGAAAAAATCAAACAGCTCAACATTCCTGGTTGTCTAGTGGTTAGCATTCGGTGCTCTGACCGCTGTGGACTGGTTTGATTCACTTCCAGGGAAGGTTTTTTTTTTGCATTTTCTCCAACAAAGTGGGGAAGGTTAAAAAAAATAGCCTCGCCCAAACAGGGACTTGATCCCTGGACCCTCAGATTAAAAGTCTGATGCTCTACCGACTGAGCTATCCGGGCTCATTAAATAAAAATGCTTACTTGGGCAGAAAAAAAGATATACAGAAAGAATAAAAAAAGAAAAAAAAGAAAAGAAAGAAAGAAAGAAAGAAAGAAAGAAAGAAAGAAAGAAAGAAAAAGAAAAAGATAAAGAAAGAAAAAATCAAATAGCTCAACATTCCGGGTCGTCTAGTGGTTAGCATTCGGTGCTCTAACCTCTGTGGCCTGGTTTGATTCACTTCCAGGGAAGGGTTTTATTTTTGCATTTTTTCCAAAATTGGGAAAGGGTAAAAAATAAAGAAAGAAAGATAGAAAGAAAGAAAAAGATAAAGAAAGAAAAAATCAAACAGCTCAACATTCCTGGTTGTCTAGTGGTTAGCATTCGGTGCTCTGACCGCTGTGGACTGGTTTGATTCACTTCCAGGGAAGGTTTTTTTTTGCATTTTCTCCAACAAAGTGGGGAAGGTTAAAAAAAATAGCCTCGCCCAAACAGGGACTTGAACCCTGGACCCTCAGATTAAAAGTCTGATGCTCTACCGACTGAGCTATCCGGGCTCATTAGATAAAAACTCTTACTTGGGCAGAAAAAAAGATATACAGAAAGAATAAAGAAAGAAAAAAAAGAAAAGAAAGAAAGAAAGAAAGAAAGAAAGAAAGAAAGAAAGAAAGAAAGAAAGAAAGAAAGAAAAAGAAAAAGATAAAGAAAGAAAAAATCAAATAGCTCAACATTCCGGGTCGTCTAGTGGTTAGCATTCGGTGCTCTAACCTCTGTGGCCTGGTTTGATTCAGTTCCAGGGAAGGGTTTTTTTTTTTGCATTTTTTCCAAAATTGGGAAAGGGTAAAAAAGAAAGAAAGAAAGAAAGAAAGAAAGAAAGAAAGAAAGAGAAAAAGATAAAGAAAGAAAAAATCAAACAGCTCAACATTCCTGGTTGTCTAGTGGTTAGCATTCGGTGCTCTGACCGCTGTGGACTGGTTTGATTCACTTCCAGGGAAGGTTTTTTTTTTGCATTTTCTCCAACAAAGTGGGGAAGGTTAAAAAAAATAGCCTCGCCCAAACAGGACCTTGAACCCTGGACCCTCAGATTAAAAGTCTGATGCTCTACCGACTGAGCTATCCGGGCTCATTAAATAAAAACGCTTACTTGGGCAGAAAAAAAGATATACAGAAAGAATAAAGAAAGAAAAAAAAGAAAAGAAAGAAAGAAAGAAAGAAAGAAAGAAAGAAAGAAAGAAAGAAAAAGAAAAAGAAAAAGATAAAGAAAGAAAAAATCAAACAGCTCAACATTCCTGGTTGTCTAGTGGTTAGCATTCGGTGCTCTGACCGCTGTGGACTGGTTTGATTCACTTCCAGGGAAGGTTTTTTTTTGCATTTTCTCCAACAAAGTGGGGAAGGTTAAAAAAAATAGCCTCGCCCAAACAGGGACTTGAACCCTGGACCCTCAGATTAAAAGTCTGATGCTCTACCGACTGAGCTATCCGGGCTCATTAAATAAAAAACGCTTACTTGGGCAGAAAAAAAGATATACAGAAAGAATAAAAAAAGAAAAAAAAGAAAAGAAAGAAAGAAAGAAAGAAAGAAAGAAAAAGATAAAGAAACAAAAAATCAAATAGCTCAACATTCCGGGTCGTCTAGTGGTTAGCATTCGGTGCTCTAACCTCTGTGGCCTGGTTTGATTCAGTTCCAGGGAAGGGTTTTATTTTTGCATTTTGTCCAAAATTGGGAAAGGGTAAAAAAGAAAGAAAGAAAGAAAGAAAGAAAGAAAGAAAGAAAGAAAGAAAGAAAGAAAGAAAGAAAGAAAGAAAAAGAAAAAGGATAAAGAAAGAAAAAATCAAACAGCTCAACATTCCTGGTTGTCTAGTGGTTAGCATTCGGTGCTCTGACCGCTGTGGACTGGTTTGATTCACTTCCAGGGAAGGTTTTTTTTTTGCATTTTCTCCAACAAAGTGGGGAAGGTTAAAAAAAATAGCCTCGCCCAAACAGGGACTTGAACCCTGGACCCTCAGATTAAAAGTCTGATGCTCTACCGACTGAGCTATCCCGGCTCATTAAATAAAAACGCTTACTTGGGCAGAAAAAAAGATATACAGAAAGAATAAAGAAAGAAAAAAAAGAAAAGAAAGAAAGAAAGAAAGAAAGAAAGAAAGAAAGAAAGAAAGAAAGAAAGAAAGAAAGAAAAAGAAAAAGATAAAGAAAGAAAAAATCAAATAGCTCAACATTCCGGGTCGTCTAGTGGTTAGCATTCGGTGCTCTAACCTCTGTGGCCTGGTTTGATTCAGTTCCAGGGAAGGGTTTTTTTTTTTGCATTTTTTCCAAAATTGGGAAAGGGTAAAAAAGAAAGAAAGAAAGAAAGAAAGAAAGAAAGAAAGAAAGAAAGAAAGAAAGAAAGAAAGAGAAAAAGATAAAGAAAGAAAAAATCAAACAGCTCAACATTCCTGGTTGTCTAGTGGTTAGCATTCGGTGCTCTGACCGCTGTGGACTGGTTTGATTCACTTCCAGGGAAGGTTTTTTTTTTGCATTTTCTCCAACAAAGTGGGGAAGGTTAAAAAAAATAGCCTCGCCCAAACAGGGACTTGAACCCTGGACCCTCAGATTAAAAGTCTGATGCTCTACCGACTGAGCTATCCGGGCTCATTAAATAAAAACGCTTACTTGGGCAGAAAAAAAGATATACAGAAAGAATAAAGAAAGAAAAAAAAGAAAAGAAAAAAAGAAAGAAAGAAAGAAAGAAAGAAAGAAAGAAAGAAAAAGAAAAAGATAAAGAAAGAAAAAATCAAATAGCTCAACATTCCGGGTCGTCTAGTGGTTAGCATTCGGTGCTCTAACCTCTGTGGCCTGGTTTGATTCAGTTCCAGGGAAGGGTTTTTTTTTTTGCATTTTTTCCAAAATTGGGAAAGGGTAAAAAAGAAAGAAAGAAAGAAAGAAAGAAAGAAAGAAAGAAAGAAAGAAAGAAAGAGAAAAAGATAAAGAAAGAAAAAATCAAACAGCTCAACATTCCTGGTTGTCTAGTGGTTAGCATTCGGTGCTCTGACCGCTGTGGACTGGTTTGATTCACTTCCAGGGAAGGTTTTTTTTTTGCATTTTCTCCAACAAAGTGGGGAAGGTTAAAAAAAATAGCCTCGCCCAAACAGGGACTTGAACGCTGGACCCTCAGATTAAAAGTCTGATGCTCTACCGACTGAGCAATCCGGGCTCATTAAATAAAAACGCTTACTTGGGCAGAAAAAAAGATATACAGAAAGAATAAAAAAAGAAAAAAAAGAAAAGAAAGAAAGAAAGAAAGAAAGAAAGAAAGAAAGAAAGAAAGAAAGAAAGAAAAAGAAAAAGATAAAGAAAGAAAAAATCAAATAGCTCAACATTCCGGGTCGTCTAGTGGTTAGCATTCGGTGCTCTAACCTCTGTGGCCTGGTTTGATTCAGTTCCAGGGAAGGGTTTTTTTTTTTGCATTTTTTCCAAAATTGGGAAAGGGTAAAAAAGAAAGAAAGAAAGAAAGAAAGAAAGAAAGAAAGAAAGAAAGAAAGAGAAAAAGATAAAGAAAGAAAAAATCAAACAGCTCAACATTCCTGGTTGTCTAGTGGTTAGCATTCGGTGCTCTGACCGCTGTGGACTGGTTTGATTCACTTCCAGGGAAGGTTTTTTTTTTGCATTTTCTCCAACAAAGTGGGGAAGGTTAAAAAAAATAGCCTCGCCCAAACAGGGACTTGAACGCTGGACCCTCAGATTAAAAGTCTGATGCTCTACCGACTGAGCAATCCGGGCTCATTAAATAAAAACGCTTACTTGGGCAGAAAAAAAGATATACAGAAAGAATAAAAAAAGAAAAAAAAGAAAAGAAAGAAAGAAAGAAAGAAAGAAAGAAAGAAAGAAAGAAAGAAAGAAAGAAAGAAAAAGAAAAAGATAAAGAAAGAAAAAATCAAATAGCTCAACATTCCGGGTCGTCTAGTGGTTAGCATTCGGTGCTCTAACCTCTGTGGCCTGGTTTGATTCAGTTCCAGGGAAGGGTTTTTTTTTTTGCATTTTTTCCAAAATTGGGAAAGGGTAAAAAAGAAAGAAAGAAAGAAAGAAAGAAAGAAAGAAAGAAAGAAAGAAAGAAAGAAAGAGAAAAAGATAAAGAAAGAAAAAATCAAACAGCTCAACATTCCTGGTTGTCTAGTGGTTAGCATTCGGTGCTCTGACCGCTGTGGACTGGTTTGATTCACTTCCAGGGAAGGTTTTTTTTTTGCATTTTCTCCAACAAAGTGGGGAAGGTTAAAAAAAATAGCCTCGCCCAAACAGGGACTTGAACGCTGGACCCTCAGATTAAAAGTCTGATGCTCTACCGACTGAGCAATCCGGGCTCATTAAATAAAAACGCTTACTTGGGCAGAAAAAAAGATATACAGAAAGAATAAAGAAAGAAAAAAAAGAAAAGAAAGAAAGAAAGAAAGAAAGAAAGAAAGAAAGAAAGAAAGAAAGAAAGAAAGAAAGAAAGAAAGAAAAAGAAAAAGATAAAGAAAGAAAAAATCAAATAGCTCAACATTCCGGGTCGTCTAGTGGTTAGCATTCGGTGCTCTAACCTCTGTGGCCTGGTTTGATTCAGTTCCAGGGAAGGGTTTTTTTTTTGCATTTTTTCCAAAATTGGGAAAGGGTAAAAAAGAAAGAAAGAAAGAAAGAAAGAAAGAAAGAAAGAGAAAAAGATAAAGAAAGAAAAAATCAAACAGCTCAACATTCCTGGTTGTCTAGTGGTTAGCATTCGGTGCTCTGACCGCTGTGGACTGGTTTGATTCACTTCCAGGGAAGTTTTTTTTTTTGCATTTTCTCCAACAAAGTGGGGAAGGTTAAAAAAAATAGCCTCGCCCAAACAGGACCTTGAACCCTGGACCCTCAGATTAAAAGTCTGATGCTCTACCGACTGAGCTATCCGGGCTCATTAAATAAAAACGCTTACTTGGGCAGAAAAAAAGATATACAGAAAGAATAAAGAAAGAAAAAAAAGAAAAGAAAGAAAGAAAGAAAGAAAGAAAGAAAGAAAGAAAGAAAGAAAGAAAGAAAGAAAGAAAGAAAGAAAGAAAGAAAGAAAGAAAAAGAAAAAGTTAAAGAAAGAAAAAATCAAATAGCTCAACATTCCGGGTCGTCTAGTGGTTAGCATTCGGTGCTCTAACCTCTGTGGCCTGGTTTGATTCAGTTCCAGGGAAGGGTTTTTTTTTTGGCATTTTTTCCAAAATTGGGAAAGGGTAAAAAAGAAAGAAAGAAAGAAAGAAAGAAAGAAAGAAAGAAAAAAAGAAAGAGAAAAAGATAAAGAAAGAAAAAATCAAACAGCTCAACATTCCTGGTTGTCTAGTGGTTAGCATTCGGTGCTCTGACCGCTGTGGACTGGTTTGATTCACTTCCAGGGAAGGTTTTTTTTTTGCATTTTCTCCAACAAAGTGGGGAAGGTTAAAAAAAATAGCCTCGCCCAAACAGGGACTTGAACCCTGGACCCTCAGATTCAAAGTCTGATGCTCTACCGACTGAGCTATCCGGGCTCATTAAATAAAAACGCTTACTTGGGCAGAAAAAAAGATATACAGAAAGAATAAAGAAAGAAAAAAAAGAAAAGAAAGAAAGAAAGAAAGAAAGAAAGAAAGAAAGAAAGAAAGAAAGAAAGAAAGAAAGAAAAAGAAAAAGATAAAGAAAGAAAAAATCAAATAGCTCAACATTCCGGGTCGTCTAGTGGTTAGCATTCGGTGCTCTAACCTCTGTGGCCTGGTTTGATTCAGTTCCAGGGAAGGGTTTTTTTTTTTGCATTTTTTCCAAAATTGGGAAAGGGTAAAAAAGAAAGAAAGAAAGAAAGAAAGAAAGAAAGAAAGAGAAAAAGATAAAGAAAGAAAAAATCAAACAGCTCAACATTCCTGGTTGTCTAGTGGTTAGCATTCGGTGCTCTGACCGCTGTGGACTGGTTTGATTCACTTCCAGGGAAGGTTTTTTTTTTGCATTTTCTCCAACAAAGTGGGGAAGGTTAAAAAAAATAGCCTCGCCCAAACAGGACCTTGAACCCTGGACCCTCAGATTAAAAGTCTGATGCTCTACCGACTGAGCTATCCAGGCTCATTAAATAAAAACGCTTACTTGGGCAGAAAAAAAGATATACAGAAAGAATAAAGAAAGAAAAAAAAGAAAAGAAAGAAAGAAAGAAAGAAAGAAAGAAAGAAAGAAAGAAAGAAAGAAAGAAAGAAAAAGAAAAAGATAAAGAAAGAAAAAATCAAATAGCTCAACATTCCGGGTCGTCTAGTGGTTAGCATTCGGTGCTCTAACCTCTGTGGCCTGGTTTGATTCAGTTCCAGGGAAGGGTTTTTTTTTTTGCATTTTTTCCAAAATTGGGAAAGGGTAAAAAAGAAAGAAAGAAAGAAAGAAAGAAAGAAAGAAAGAGAAAAAGATAAAGAAAGAAAAAATCAAACAGCTCAACATTCCTGGTTGTCTAGTGGTTAGCATTCGGTGCTCTGACCGCTGTGGACTGGTTTGATTCACTTCCAGGGAAGGTTTTTTTTTTGCATTTTCTCCAACAAAGTGGGGAAGGTTAAAAAAAATAGCCTCGCCCAAACAGGGACTTGAACCCTGGACCCTCAGATTAAAAGTCTGATGCTCTACAGACTGAGCTATCCGGGCTCATTAAATAAAAACGCTTACTTGGGCAGAAAAAAAGATATACAGAAAGAATAAAGAAAGAAAAAAAAGAAAAGAAAGAAAGAAAGAAAGAAAGAAAGAAAGAAAGAAAGAAAGAAAAAGAAAAAGATAAAGAAAGAAAAAATCAAATAGCTCAACATTCCGGGTCGTCTAGTGGTTAGCATTCGGTGCTCTAACCTCTGTGGCCTGGTTTGATTCACTTCCAGGGAAGGGTTTTATTTTTGCATTTTTTCCAAAATTGGGTAAGGGTAAAAAAGAAAGAAAGAAAGAAAGAAAGAAAGAAAGAAAGAAAGAAAGAAAGAAAGAAAGAAAGAAAGAAAGAAAGAAAAAGAAAAAGATAAAGAAAGAAAAAATCAAACAGCTCAACATTCCTGGTTGTCTAGTGGTTAGCATTCGGTGCTCTGACCGCTGTGGACTGGTTTGATTCACTTCCAGGGAAGGTTTTTTTTTTGCATTTTCTCCAACAAAGTGGGGAAGGTTAAAAAAAATAGCCTCGCCCAAACAGGGACTTGATCCCTGGACTCTCAGATTAAAAGTCTGATGCTCTACCGACTGAGCTATCCGGGCTCATTAAATAAAAATGCTTACTTGGGTAGAAAAAAAGATATACAGAAAGAATAAAAAAAGAAAAAAAAGAAAAGAAAGAAAGAAAGAAAGAAAGAAAGAAAGAAAGAAAGAAAAAGAAAAAGATAAAGAAACAAAAAATCAAATAGCTCAACATTCCGGGTCGTCTAGTGGTTAGCATTCGGTGCTCTAACCTCTGTGGCCTGGTTTGATTCACTTCCAGGGAAGGGTTTTATTTTTGCATTTTTTCCAAAATTGGGAAAGGGTAAAAAATAAAGAAAGAAAGATAGAAAGAAAGAAAAAGATAAAGAAAGAAAAAATCAAACAGCTCAACATTCCTGGTTGTCTAGTGGTTAGCATTCGGTGCTCTGACCGCTGTGGACTGGTTTGATTCACTTCCAGGGAAGGTTTTTTTTTGCATTTTCTCCAACAAAGTGGGGAAGGTTAAAAAAAATAGCCTCGCCCAAACAGGGACTTGAACCCTGGACCCTCAGATTAAAAGTCTGATGCTCTACCGACTGAGCTATCCGGGCTCATTAGATAAAAACTCTTACTTGGGCAGAAAAAAAGATATACAGAAAGAATAAAGAAAGAAAAAAAAGAAAAGAAAGAAAGAAAGAAAGAAAGAAAGAAAGAAAGAAAGAAAGAAAGAAAGAAAGAAAGAAAGAAAGAAAGAAAGAAAAAGAAAAAGATAAAGAAAGAAAAAATCAAATAGCTCAACATTCCGGGTCGTCTAGTGGTTAGCATTCGGTGCTCTAACCTCTGTGGCCTGGTTTGATTCAGTTCCAGGGAAGGGTTTTTTTTTTTGCATTTTTTCCAAAATTGGGAAAGGGTAAAAAAGAAAGAAAGAAAGAAAGAAAGAAAGAAAGAAAGAAAGAGAAAAAGATAAAGAAAGAAAAAATCAAACAGCTCAACATTCCTGGTTGTCTAGTGGTTAGCATTCGGTGCTCTGACCGCTGTGGACTGGTTTGATTCACTTCCAGGGAAGGTTTTTTTTTTGCATTTTCTCCAACAAAGTGGGGAAGGTTAAAAAAAATAGCCTCGCCCAAACAGGGACTTGAACCCTGGACCCTCAGATTAAAAGTCTGATGCTCTACCGACTGAGCTATCCGGGCTCATTAAATAAAAACGCTTACTTGGGCAGAAAAAAAGATATACAGAAAGAATAAAGAAAGAAAAAAAAGAAAAGAAAGAAAGAAAGAAAGAAAGAAAGAAAGAAAGAAAGAAAGAAAGAAAGAAAGAAAAAGAAAAAGATAAAGAAAGAAAAAATCAAATAGCTCAACATTCCGGGTCGTCTAGTGGTTAGCATTCGGTGCTCTAACCTCTGTGGCCTGGTTTGATTCAGTTCCAGGGAAGGGTTTTTTTTTTTGCATTTTTTCCAAAATTGGGAAAGGGTAAAAAAGAAAGAAAGAAAGAAAGAAAGAAAGAGAAAAAGATAAAGAAAGAAAAAATCAAACAGCTCAACATTCCTGGTTGTCTAGTGGTTAGCATTCGGTGCTCTGACCGCTGTGGACTGGTTTGATTCACTTCCAGGGAAGGTTTTTTTTTTGCATTTTCTCCAACAAAGTGGGGAAGGTTAAAAAAAATAGCCTCGCCCAAACAGGACCTTGAACCCTGGACCCTCAGATTAAAAGTCTGATGCTCTACCGACTGAGCTATCCGGGCTCATTAAATAAAAACGCTTACTTGGGCAGAAAAAAAGATATACAGAAAGAATAAAGAAAGAAAAAAAAGAAAAGAAAGAAAGAAAGAAAGAAAGAAAGAAAGAAAGAAAGAAAAAGAAAAAGATAAAGAAAGAAAAAATCAAACAGCTCAACATTCCTGGTTGTCTAGTGGTTAGCATTCGGTGCTCTGACCGCTGTGGACTGGTTTGATTCACTTCCAGGGAAGTTTTTTTTTTTGCATTTTCTCCAACAAAGTGGGGAAGGTTAAAAAAAATAGCCTCGCCCAAACAGGGACTTGAACCCTGGACCCTCAGATTAAAAGTCTGATGCTCTACCGACTGAGCTATCCGGGCTCATTAAATAAAAAACGCTTACTTGGGCAGAAAAAAAGATATACAGAAAGAATAAAAAAAGAAAAAAAAGAAAAGAAAGAAAGAAAGAAAGAAAGAAAGAAAAAGAAAAAGATAAAGAAACAAAAAATCAAATAGCTCAACATTCCGGGTCGTCTAGTGGTTAGCATTCGGTGCTCTAACCTCTGTGGCCTGGTTTGATTCACTTCCAGGGAAGGGTTTTATTTTTGCATTTTTTCCAAAATTGGGTAAGGGTAAAAAAGAAAGAAAGAAAGAAAGAAAGAAAGAAAGAAAGAAAGAAAGAAAAAGAAAAAGATAAAGAAAGAAAAAATCAAACAGCTCAACATTCCTGGTTGTCTAGTGGTTAGCATTCGGTGCTCTGACCGCTGTGGACTGGTTTGATTCACTTCCAGGGAAGGTTTTTTTTTTGCATTTTCTCCAACAAAGTGGGGAAGGTTAAAAAAAATAGCCTCGCCCAAACAGGACCTTGAACCCTGGACCCTCAGATTAAAAGTCTGATGCTCTACCGACTGAGCTATCCGGGCTCATTAAATAAAAACGCTTACTTGGGCAGAAAAAAAGATATACAGAAAGAATAAAGAAAGAAAAAAAAGAAAAGAAAGAAAGAAAGAAAGAAAGAAAGAAAGAAAGAAAGAAAAAGAAAAAGATAAAGAAAGAAAAAATCAAACAGCTCAACATTCCTGGTTGTCTAGTGGTTAGCATTCGGTGCTCTGACCGCTGTGGACTGGTTTGATTCACTTCCAGGGAAGGTTTTTTTTTTGCATTTTCTCCAACAAAGTGGGGAAGGTTAAAAAAAATAGCCTCGCCCAAACAGGGACTTGAACCCTGGACCCTCAGATTAAAAGTCTGATGCTCTACCGACTGAGCTATCCGGGCTCATTAAATAAAAAACGCTTACTTGGGCAGAAAAAAAGATATACAGAAAGAATAAAAAAAGAAAAAAAAGAAAAGAAAGAAAGAAAGAAAGAAAGAAAGAAAAAGAAAAAGATAAAGAAACAAAAAATCAAATAGCTCAACATTCCGGGTCGTCTAGTGGTTAGCATTCGGTGCTCTAACCTCTGTGGCCTGGTTTGATTCACTTCCAGGGAAGGGTTTTATTTTTGCATTTTTTCCAAAATTGGGTAAGGGTAAAAAAGAAAGAAAGAAAGAAAGAAAGAAAGAAAGAAAGAAAGAAAGAAAAAGAAAAAGATAAAGAAAGAAAAAATCAAACAGCTCAACATTCCTGGTTGTCTAGTGGTTAGCATTCGGTGCTCTGACCGCTGTGGACTGGTTTGATTCACTTCCAGGGAAGGTTTTTTTTTTGCATTTTCTCCAACAAAGTGGGGAAGGTTAAAAAAAATAGCCTCGCCCAAACAGGGACTTGATCCCTGGACCCTCAGATTAAAAGTCTGATGCTCTACCGACTGAGCTATCCGGGCTCATTAAATAAAAATGCTTACTTGGGCAGAAAAAAAGATATACAGAAAGAATAAAAAAAGAAAAAAAAGAAAAGAAAGAAAGAAAGAAAGAAAGAAAGAAAGAAAAAGAAAAAGATAAAGAAAGAAAAAATCAAATAGCTCAACATTCCGGGTCGTCTAGTGGTTAGCATTCGGTGCTCTAACCTCTGTGGCCTGGTTTGATTCACTTCCAGGGAAGGGTTTTATTTTTGCATTTTTTCCAAAATTGGGAAAGGGTAAAAAATAAAGAAAGAAAGATAGAAAGAAAGAAAAAGATAAAGAAAGAAAAAATCAAACAGCTCAACATTCCTGGTTGTCTAGTGGTTAGCATTCGGTGCTCTGACCGCTGTGGACTGGTTTGATTCACTTCCAGGGAAGGTTTTTTTTTGCATTTTCTCCAACAAAGTGGGGAAGGTTAAAAAAATAGCCTCGCCCAAACAGGGACTTGAACCCTGGACCCTCAGATTAAAAGTCTGATGCTCTACCGACTGAGCTATCCGGGCTCATTAGATAAAAACTCTTACTTGGGCAGAAAAAAAGATATACAGAAAGAATAAAGAAAGAAAAAAAAGAAAAGAAAGAAAGAAAGAAAGAAAGAAAGAAAGAAAGAAAGAAAGAAAGAAAGAAAGAAAGAAAAAGAAAAAGATAAAGAAAGAAAAAATCAAATAGCTCAACATTCCGGGTCGTCTAGTGGTTAGCATTCGGTGCTCTAACCTCTGTGGCCTGGTTTGATTCAGTTCCAGGGAAGGGTTTTTTTTTGTTGCATTTTTTCCAAAATTGGGAAAGGGTAAAAAAGAAAGAAAGAAAGAAAGAAAGAAAGAAAGAAAGAAAGAAAGAAAGAGAAAAAGATAAAGAAAGAAAAAATCAAACAGCTCAACATTCCTGGTTGTCTAGTGGTTAGCATTCGGTGCTCTGACCGCTGTGGACTGGTTTGATTCACTTCCAGGGAAGGTTTTTTTTTTGCATTTTCTCCAACAAAGTGGGGAAGGTTAAAAAAAATAGCCTCGCCCAAACAGGGACTTGAACCCTGGACCCTCAGATTAAAAGTCTGATGCTCTACCGACTGAGCTATCCGGGCTCATTAAATAAAAAACGCTTACTTGGGCAGAAAAAAAGATATACAGAAAGAATAAAAAAAGAAAAAAAAGAAAAGAAAGAAAGAAAGAAAGAAAGAAAGAAAGAAAGAAAGAAAGAAAGAAAAAGAAAAAGATAAAGAAAGAAAAAATCAAATAGCTCAACATTCCGGGTCGTCTAGTGGTTAGCATTCGGTGCTCTAACCTCTGTGGCCTGGTTTGATTCACTTCCAGGGAAGGGTTTTATTTTTGCATTTTTTCCAAAATTGGGAAAGGGTAAAAAAGAAAGAAAGAAAGAAAGAAAGAAAGAAAGAAAGAAAAAGAAAAAGATAAAGAAAGAAAAAATCAAACAGCTCAACATTCCGGGTCGTCTAGTGGTTAGCATTCGCTGCTCTGACCGCTGTGGACTGGTTTGATTCACTTCCAGGGAAGGTTTTTTTTTTGCATTTTCTCCAACAAAGTGGGGAAGGTTAAAAAAAATAGCCTCGCCCAAACAGGGACTTGAACCCTGGACCCTCAGATTAAAAGTCTGATGCTCTACCGACTGAGCTATCCGGGCTCATTAAATAAAAACGCTTACTTGGGCAGAAAAAAAGATATACAGAAAGAATAAAAAAAGAAAAAAAAGAAAAGAAAGAAAGAAAGAAAGAAAAAGAAAGAAAAAGAAAAAGAAAAAGATAAAGAAAGAAAAAATCAAACAGCTCAACATTCCTGGTTGTCTAGTGGTTAGCATTCGGTGCTCTGACCGCTGTGGACTGGTTTGATTCACTTCCAGGGAAGGTTTTTTTTTTGCATTTTCTCCAACAAAGTGGGGAAGGTTAAAAAAAATAGCCTCGCCCAAACAGGGACTTGAACCCTGGACCCTCAGATTAAAAGTCTGATGCTCTACCGACTGAGCTATCCGGGCTCATTAAATAAAAACGCTTACTTGGGCAGAAAAAAAGATATACAGAAAGAATAAAGAAAGAAAAAAAAGAAAAGAAAGAAAGAAAGAAAGAAAGAAAGAAAGAAAGAAAGAAAGAAAGAAAGAAAGAAAGAAAGAAAAAGAAAAAGATAAAGAAAGAAAAAATCAAATAGCTCAACATTCCGGGTCGTCTAGTGGTTAGCATTCGGTGCTCTAACCTCTGTGACCTGGTTTGATTCGGTTCCAGGGAAGGGTTTTTTTTTGTGCATTTTTTCCAAAATTGGGAAAGGGTAAAAAAGAAAGAAAGAAAGAAAGAAAGAAAGAGAAAAAGATAAAGAAAGAAAAAATCAAACAGCTCAACATTCCTGGTTGTCTAGTGGTTAGCATTCGGTGCTCTGACCGCTGTGGACTGGTTTGATTCACTTCCAGGGAAGGTTTTTTTTTTGCATTTTCTCCAACAAAGTGGGGAAGGTTAAAAAAAATAGCCTCGCCCAAACAGGACCTTGAACCCTGGACCCTCAGATTAAAAGTCTGATGCTCTACCGACTGAGCTATCCGGGCTCATTAAATAAAAACGCTTACTTGGGCAGAAAAAAAGATATACAGAAAGAATAAAGAAAGAAAAAAAAGAAAAGAAAGAAAGAAAGAAAGAAAGAAAGAAAGAAAGAAAGAAAAAGAAAAAGATAAAGAAAGAAAAAATCAAACAGCTCAACATTCCTGGTTGTCTAGTGGTTAGCATTCGGTGCTCTGACCGCTGTGGACTGGTTTGATTCACTTCCAGGGAAGGTTTTTTTTTTGCATTTTCTCCAACAAAGTGGGGAAGGTTAAAAAAAATAGCCTCGCCCAAACAGGGACTTGAACCCTGGACCCTCAGATTAAAAGTCTGATGCTCTACCGACTGAGCTATCCGGGCTCATTAAATAAAAAACGCTTACTTGGGCAGAAAAAAAGATATACAGAAAGAATAAAAAAAGAAAAAAAAGAAAAGAAAGAAAGAAAGAAAGAAAGAAAGAAAAAGAAAAAGATAAAGAAACAAAAAATCAAATAGCTCAACATTCCGGGTCGTCTAGTGGTTAGCATTCGGTGCTCTAACCTCTGTGGCCTGGTTTGATTCACTTCCAGGGAAGGGTTTTATTTTTGCATTTTTTCCAAAATTGGGTAAGGGTAAAAAAGAAAGAAAGAAAGAAAGAAAGAAAGAAAGAAAGAAAGAAAGAAAGAAAAAGAAAAAGATAAAGAAAGAAAAAATCAAACAGCTCAACATTCCTGGTTGTCTAGTGGTTAGCATTCGGTGCTCTGACCGCTGTGGACTGGTTTGATTCACTTCCAGGGAAGGTTTTTTTTTTGCATTTTCTCCAACAAAGTGGGGAAGGTTAAAAAAAATAGCCTCGCCCAAACAGGGACTTGATCCCTGGACCCTCAGATTAAAAGTCTGATGCTCTACCGACTGAGCTATCCGGGCTCATTAAATAAAAATGCTTACTTGGGCAGAAAAAAAGATATACAGAAAGAATAAAAAAAGAAAAAAAAGAAAAGAAAGAAAGAAAGAAAGAAAGAAAGAAAGAAAGAAAGAAAGAAAGAAAGAAAAAGAAAAAGATAAAGAAAGAAAAAATCAAATAGCTCAACATTCCGGGTCGTCTAGTGGTTAGCATTCGGTGCTCTAACCTCTGTGGCCTGGTTTGATTCACTTCCAGGGAAGGGTTTTATTTTTGCATTTTTTCCAAAATTGGGAAAGGGTAAAAAAGAAAAAAAAGAAAAGAAAGAAAGAAAGAAAGAAAGAAAGAAAAAGAAAAACATAAAGAAAGAAAAAATCAAATAGCTCAACATTCCGGGTCGTCTAGTGGTTAGCATTCGGTGCTCTAACCTCTGTGGCCTGGTTTGATTCACTTCCAGGGAAGGGTTTTATTTTTGCATTTTTTCCAAAATTGGGAAAGGGTAAAAAAGAAAGAAAGAAAGAAAGAAAGAAAGAAAGAAAGAAAGAAAGAAAAAGAAAAAGATAAAGAAAGAAAAAATCAAACAGCTCAACATTCCTGGTTGTCTAGTGGTTAGCATTCGGTGCTCTGACCGCTGTGGACTGGTTTGATTCACTTCCAGGGAAGGTTTTTTTTTTGCATTTTCTCCAACAAAGTGGGGAAGGTTAAAAAAGATAGCCTCGCCCAAACAGGGACTTGAACCCTGGACCCTCAGATTAAAAGTCTGATGCTCTACCGACTGAGCTATCCGGGCTCATTAAATGAAAATGCTTACTTGGGCAGAAAAAAAGATATACAGAAAGAATAAAAAAAGAAAAAAAAGAAAAGAAAGAAAGAAAGAAAGAAAGAAAGAAAGAAAGAAAGAAAAAGAAAAAGATAAAGAAAGAAAAAATCAAATAGCTCAACATTCCGGGTCGTCTAGTGGTTAGCATTCGGTGCTCTAACCTCTGTGGCCTGGTTTGATTCACTTCCAGGGAAGGGTTTTATTTTTGCATTTCTTCCAAAATTGGGAAAGGGTAAAAAATAAAGAAAGAAAGAAAGAAAGAAAGAAAAAGATAAAGAAAGAAAAAATCAAACAGCTCAACATTCCTGGTTGTCTAGTGGTTAGCATTCGGTGCTCTGACCGCTGTGGACTGGTTTGATTCACTTCCAGGGAAGGTTTTTTTTTTGCATTTTCTCCAACAAAGTGGGGAAGGTTAAAAAAGATAGCCTCGCCCAAACAGGGACTTGAACCCTGGACCCTCAGATTAAAAGTCTGATGCTCTACCGACTGAGCTATCCGGGCTCATTAAATAAAAATGCTTACTTGGGCAGAAAAAAAGATATACAGAAAGAATAAAAAAAGAAAAAAAAGAAAAGAAAGAAAGAAAGAAAAAAAGAAAGAAAGAAAGAAAGAAAGAAAGAAAGAAAGAAAAAGAAAAAGATAAAGAAAGAAAAAATCAAATAGCTCAACATTCTGGGTCGTCTAGTGGTTAGCATTCGGTGCTCTAACCTCTGTGGCCTGGTTTGATTCAGTTCCAGGGAAGGGTTTTTTTTTTGCATTTTTTCCAAAATTGGGAAAGGGTAAAAAAAAAAGAAAGAAAGAAAGAAAGAAAGAAAGAAAGAAAGAAAGAAAGAAAGAAAAAGAAAAAGATAAAGACAGAAAAAATCAAACAGTTCAACATTCCTGGTCGTCTAGTGGTTAGCATTCGGTTGTCTGACCGCTGTGGACTGGATTGATTCACTTCCAGGGAAGGTTTTTTTTTTGCATTTTTTCCATAATTGGGAAAGGGTAAAAAAGAAAGAAAGAAAGAAAGAAAGAAAGAAAGAAAGAAAGAAAGAAAGAAAGAAAGAAAGAAAGAAAGAAAGAAAGAAAGAAAGAGAAAAAGATAAAGAAAGAAAAAATCAAACAGCTCAACATTCCTGGTTGTCTAGTGGTTAGCATTCGGTGCTCTGACCGCTGTGGACTGGTTTGATTCACTTCCAGGGAAGGTTTTTTTTTTGCATTTTCTCCAACAAAGTGGGGAAGGTTAAAAAAAATAGCCTCGCCCAAACAGGACCTTGAACCCTGGACCCTCAGATTAAAAGTCTGATGCTCTACCGACTGAGCTATCCGGGCTCATTAAATAAAAACGCTTACTTGGGCAGAAAAAAAGATATACAGAAAGAATAAAGAAAGAAAAAAAAGAAAAGAAAGAAAGAAAGAAAGAAAGAAAGAAAGAAAGAAAGAAAAAGAAAAAGATAAAGAAAGAAAAAATCAAACAGCTCAACATTCCTGGTTGTCTAGTGGTTAGCATTCGGTGCTCTGACCGCTGTGGACTGGTTTGATTCACTTCCAGGGAAGGTTTTTTTTTTTGCATTTTCTCCAACAAAGTGGGGAAGGTTAAAAAAAATAGCCTCGCCCAAACAGGGACTTGAACCCTGGACCCTCAGATTAAAAGTCTGATGCTCTACCGACTGAGCTATCCGGGCTCATTAAATAAAAAACGCTTACTTGGGCAGAAAAAAAGATATACAGAAAGAATAAAAAAAGAAAAAAAAGAAAAGAAAGAAAGAAAGAAAGAAAGAAAGAAAAAGAAAAAGATAAAGAAACAAAAAATCAAATAGCTCAACATTCCGGGTCGTCTAGTGGTTAGCATTCGGTGCTCTAACCTCTGTGGCCTGGTTTGATTCACTTCCAGGGAAGGGTTTTATTTTTGCATTTTTTCCAAAATTGGGTAAGGGTAAAAAAGAAAGAAAGAAAGAAAGAAAGAAAGAAAGAAAGAAAGAAAGAAAGAAAAAGAAAAAGATAAAGAAAGAAAAAATCAAACAGCTCAACATTCCTGGTTGTCTAGTGGTTAGCATTCGGTGCTCTGACCGCTGTGGACTGGTTTGATTCACTTCCAGGGAAGGTTTTTTTTTTGCATTTTCTCCAACAAAGTGGGGAAGGTTAAAAAAAATAGCCTCGCCCAAACAGGGACTTGATCCCTGGACCCTCAGATTAAAAGTCTGATGCTCTACCGACTGAGCTATCCGGGCTCATTAAATAAAAATGCTTACTTGGGCAGAAAAAAAGATATACAGAAAGAATAAAAAAAGAAAAAAAAGAAAAGAAAGAAAGAAAGAAAGAAAGAAAGAAAGAAAGAAAGAAAGAAAGAAAGAAAAAGAAAAAGATAAAGAAAGAAAAAATCAAATAGCTCAACATTCCGGGTCGTCTAGTGGTTAGCATTCGGTGCTCTAACCTCTGTGGCCTGGTTTGATTCACTTCCAGGGAAGGGTTTTATTTTTGCATTTTTTCCAAAATTGGGAAAGGGTAAAAAAGAAAAAAAAGAAAAGAAAGAAAGAAAGAAAGAAAGAAAGAAAGAAAAAGAAAAACATAAAGAAAGAAAAAATCAAATAGCTCAACATTCCGGGTCGTCTAGTGGTTAGCATTCGGTGCTCTAACCTCTGTGGCCTGGTTTGATTCACTTCCAGGGAAGGGTTTTATTTTTGCATTTTTTCCAAAATTGGGAAAGGGTAAAAAAGAAAGAAAGAAAGAAAGAAAGAAAGAAAGAAAGAAAGAAAAAGAAAAAGATAAAGAAAGAAAAAATCAAACAGCTCAACATTCCTGGTTGTCTAGTGGTTAGCATTCGGTGCTCTGACCGCTGTGGACTGGTTTGATTCACTTCCAGGGAAGGTTTTTTTTTTGCATTTTCTCCAACAAAGTGGGGAAGGTTAAAAAAGATAGCCTCGCCCAAACAGGGACTTGAACCCTGGACCCTCAGATTAAAAGTCTGATGCTCTACCGACTGAGCTATCCGGGCTCATTAAATAAAAATGCTTACTTGGGCAGAAAAAAAGATATACAGAAAGAATAAAAAAAGAAAAAAAAGAAAAGAAAGAAAGAAAGAAAGAAAGAAAGAAAGAAAGAAAGAAAAAGAAAAAGATAAAGAAAGAAAAAATCAAATAGCTCAACATTCCGGGTCGTCTAGTGGTTAGCATTCGGTGCTCTAACCTCTGTGGCCTGGTTTGATTCACTTCCAGGGAAGGGTTTTATTTTTGCATTTCTTCCAAAATTGGGAAAGGGTAAAAAATAAAGAAAGAAAGAAAGAAAGAAAGAAAAAGATAAAGAAAGAAAAAATCAAACAGCTCAACATTCCTGGTTGTCTAGTGGTTAGCATTCGGTGCTCTGACCGCTGTGGACTGGTTTGATTCACTTCCAGGGAAGGTTTTTTTTTTGCATTTTCTCCAACAAAGTGGGGAAGGTTAAAAAAGATAGCCTCGCCCAAACAGGGACTTGAACCCTGGACCCTCAGATTAAAAGTCTGATGCTCTACCGACTGAGCTATCCGGGCTCATTAAATAAAAATGCTTACTTGGGCAGAAAAAAAGATATACAGAAAGAATAAAAAAAGAAAAAAAAGAAAAGAAAGAAAGAAAGAAAAAAAGAAAGAAAGAAAGAAAGAAAGAAAGAAAGAAAGAAAAAGAAAAAGATAAAGAAAGAAAAAATCAAATAGCTCAACATTCTGGGTCGTCTAGTGGTTAGCATTCGGTGCTCTAACCTCTGTGGCCTGGTTTGATTCAGTTCCAGGGAAGGGTTTTTTTTTTGCATTTTTTCCAAAATTGGGAAAGGGTAAAAAAAAAAGAAAGAAAGAAAGAAAGAAAGAAAGAAAGAAAGAAAGAAAGAAAGAAAAAGAAAAAGATAAAGACAGAAAAAATCAAACAGTTCAACATTCCTGGTCGTCTAGTGGTTAGCATTCGGTTGTCTGACCGCTGTGGACTGGATTGATTCACTTCCAGGGAAGGTTTTTTTTTTGCATTTTTTCCATAATTGGGAAAGGGTAAAAAAGAAAGAAAGAAAGAAAGAAAGAAAGAAAGAAAGAAAGAAAGAAAGAAAGAAAGAAAGAAAGAAAGAAAGAAAGAAAGAAAGAAAGAAAAAGAAAAAGATAAAGAAAGAAAAAATCAAATAGCTCAACATTCCCGGTTGTCTAGTGGTTAGCATTCGGTGCTCTAACCTCTGTGGCCTGGTTTGATTCAGTTCCAGGGAAGGGTTTTTTTTTTTGCATTTTTTCCAAAATTGGGAAAGGGTAAAAAAGAAAAGAAAGAAAGAAAGAAAGAAAGAAAGAAAGAAAGAAAGAAAGAAAAAGAAAAAGATAAAGAAAGAAAAAATCAAACAGCTCAACATTCCTGGTTGTCTAGTGGTTAGCATTCGGTGCTCTGACCGCTGTGGACTGGTTTGATTCACTTCCAGGGAAGGTTTTTTTTTTGCATTTTCTCCAACAAAGTGGGGAAGGTTAAAAAAGTTAGCCTCGCCCAAACAGGGACTTGAACCCTGGACCCTCAGATTAAAAGTCTGATGCTCTACCGACTGAGCTATCCGGGCTCATTAAATAAAAATGCTTACTTGGGCAGAAAAAAAGATATACAGAAAGAATAAAAAAAGAAAAAAAAGAAAAGAAAGAAAGAAAGAAAGAAAGAAAAAAAGAAAGAAAGAAAGAAAGAAAGAAAGAAAGAAAAAGAAAAAGATAAAGAAAGAAAAAATCAAATAGCTCAACATTCTGGGTCGTCTAGTGGTTAGCATTCGGTGCTCTAACCTCTGTGGCCTGGTTTGATTCAGTTCCAGGGAAGGGTTTTTTTTTTGCATTTTTTCCAAAATTGGGAAAGGGTAAAAAAGAAAGAAAGAAAGAAAGAAAGAAAGAAAGAAAGAAAGAAAGAAAGAAAGAAAGAAAGAAAAAGAAAAAGATAAAGACAGAAAAAATCAAACAGCTCAACATTCCTGGTCGTCTAGTGGTTAGCATTCGGTGCTCTGACCGCTGTGGACTGGATTGATTCACTTCCAGGGAAGGTTTTTTTTTTGCATTTTTTCCATAATTGGGAAAGGGTAAAAAAGAAAGAAAGAAAGAAAGAAAGAAAGAAAGAAAGAAAGAAAGAAAGAAAGAAAGAAAGAAAGAAAAAGAAAAAGATAAAGAAAGAAAAAATCAAATAGCTCAACATTCCCGGTTGTCTAGTGGTTAGCATTCGGTGCTCTAACCTCTGTGGCCTGGTTTGATTCAGTTCCAGGGAAGGGTTTTTTTTTTTGCATTTTTTCCAAAATTGGGAAAGGGTAAAAAAGAAAGAAAGAAAGAAAGAAAGAAAGAAAGAAAGAAAGAAAGAAAGAAAGAAAAAGAAAAAGAAAAAGATAAAGAAAGAAAAAATCAAACAGCTCAACATTCCTGGTTGTCTAGTGGTTAGCATTCGGTGCTCTGACCGCTGTGGACTGGTTTGATTCACTTCCAGGGAAGGTTTTTTTTTTGCATTTTCTCCAACAAAGTGGGGAAGGTTAAAAAAGATAGCCTCGCCCAAACAGGGACTTGAACCCTGGACCCTCAGATTAAAAGTCTGATGCTCTACCGACTGAGCTATCCGGGCTCATTAAATAAAAATGCTTACTTGGGCAGAAAAAAAGATATACAGAAAGAATAAAAAAAGAAAAAAAAGAAAAGAAAAAGAAAGAAAGAAAGAAAGAAAGAAAGAAAGAAAGAAAGAAAAAGAAAAAGTTAAAGAAAGAAAAAATCAAATAGCTCAACATTCTGGGTCGTCTAGTGGTTAGCATTCGGTGCTCTAACCTCTGTGGCCTGGTTTGATTCAGTTCCAGGGAAGGGTTTTTTTTTTGCATTTTTTCCAAAATTGGGAAAGGGTAAAAAAGAAAGAAAGAAAGAAAGAAAGAAAGAAAGAAAGAAAGAAAGAAAGAAAAAGAAAAAGATAAAGACAGAAAAAATCAAACAGCTCAACATTCCTGGTCGTCTAGTGGTTAGCATTCGGTGCTCTGACCGCTGTGGACTGGATTGATTCACTTCCAGGGAAGGTTTTTTTTTGCATTTTTTCCATAATTGGGAAAGGGTAAAAAAGAAAGAAAGAAAGAAAGAAAGAAAGAAAGAAAGAAAGAAAGAAAGAAAGAAAGAAAGAAAGAAAGAAAAAGAAAAAGATAAAGACAGAAAAAATCAAACAGCTCAACATTCCTGGTCGTCTAGTGGTTAGCATTCGGTGCTCTGACCGCTGTGGACTGGATTGATTCACTTCCAGGGAAGGTTTTTTTTTGCATTTTTTCCATAATTGGGAAAGGGTAAAAAAGAAAGAAAGAAAGAAAGAAAGAAAGAAAGAAAGAAAGAAAAAGAAAAAGATAAAGAAAGAAAAAATCAAACAGCTCAACATTCCTGGTTGTCTAGTGGTTAGCATTCGGTGCTCTGACCGCTGTGGACTGGTTTGATTCACTTCCAGGGAAGGTTTTTTTTTTGCATTTTCTCCAACAAAGTGGGGAAGGTTAAAAAAGTTAGCCTCGCCCAAACAGGGACTTGAACCCTGGACCCTCAGATTAAAAGTCTGATGCTCTACCGACTGAGCTATCCGGGCTCATTAAATAAAAATGCTTACTTGGGCAGAAAAAAAGATATACAGAAAGAATAAAAAAAGAAAAAAAAGAAAAGAAAAAGAAAGAAAGAAAGAAAGAAAGAAAGAAAGAAAGAAAGAAAGAAAGAAAGAAAGAAAGAAAGAAAAAGAAAAAGTTAAAGAAAGAAAAAATCAAATAGCTCAACATTCTGGGTCGTCTAGTGGTTAGCATTCGGTGCTCTAACCTCTGTGGCCTGGTTTGATTCAGTTCCAGGGAAGGGTTTTTTTTTTGCATTTTTTCCAAAATTGGGAAAGGGTAAAAAAGAAAGAAAGAAAGAAAGAAAGAAAGAAAGAAAGAAAGAAAGAAAGAAAGAAAGAAAGAAAGAAAGAAAGAAAAAGAAAAAGATAAAGACAGAAAAAATCAAACAGCTCAACATTCCTGGTCGTCTAGTGGTTAGCATTCGGTGCTCTGACCGCTGTGGACTGGATTGATTCACTTCCAGGGAAGGTTTTTTTTTGCATTTTTTCCATAATTGGGAAAGGGTAAAAAAGAAAGAAAGAAAGAAAGAAAGAAAGAAAGAAAGAAAAAGAAAAAGATAAAGAAAGAAAAAATCAAATAGCTCAACATTCCTGGTTGTCTAGTGGTTAGCATTCGGTGCTCTGACCGCTGTGGACTGGTTTGATTCACTTCCAGGGAAGGTTTTTTTTTTGCATTTTCTCCAACAAAGTGGGGAAGGTTAAAAAAGATAGCCTCGCCCAAACAGGGACTTGAACCCTGGACCCTCAGATTAAAAGTCTGATGCTCTACCGACTGAGCTATCCGGGCTCATTAAATAAAAATGCTTACTTGGGCAGAAAAAAAGATATACAGAAAGAATAAAAAAAGAAAAAAAAGAAAAGAAAAAGAAAGAAAGAAAGAAAGAAAGAAAGAAAGAAAGAAAGAAAGAAAGAAAGAAAGAAAGAAAGAAAGAAAGAAAAAGAAAAAGTTAAAGAAAGAAAAAATCAAATAGCTCAACATTCTGGGTCGTCTAGTGGTTAGCATTCGGTGCTCTAACCTCTGTGGCCTGGTTTGATTCAGTTCCAGGGAAGGGTTTTTTTTTTGCATTTTTTCCAAAATTGGGAAAGGGTAAAAAAGAAAGAAAGAAAGAAAGAAAGAAAGAAAGAAAGAAAGAAAGAAAGAAAGAAAAAGAAAAAGATAAAGACAGAAAAAATCAAACAGCTCAACATTCCTGGTCGTCTAGTGGTTAGCATTCGGTGCTCTGACCGCTGTGGACTGGATTGATTCACTTCCAGGGAAGGTTTTTTTTTGCATTTTTTCCATAATTGGGAAAGGGTAAAAAAGAAAGAAAGAAAGAAAGAAAGAAAGAAAGAAAGAAAGAAAGAAAGAAAGAAAGAAAGAAAGAAAGAAAAAGATAAAGACAGAAAAAATCAAACAGCTCAACATTCCTGGTCGTCTAGTGGTTAGCATTCGGTGCTCTGACCGCTGTGGACTGGATTGATTCACTTCCAGGGAAGGTTTTTTTTTGCATTTTTTCCATAATTGGGAAAGGGTAAAAAAGAAAGAAAGAAAGAAAGAAAGAAAGAAAGAAAGAAAGAAAGAAAAAGAAAAAGATAAAGAAAGAAAAAATCAAACAGCTCAACATTCCTGGTTGTCTAGTGGTTAGCATTCGGTGCTCTGACCGCTGTGGACTGGTTTGATTCACTTCCAGGGAAGGTTTTTTTTTTGCATTTTCTCCAACAAAGTGGGGAAGGTTAAAAAAGTTAGCCTTGCCCAAACAGGGACTTGAACCCTGGACCCTCAGATTAAAAGTCTGATGCTCTACCGACTGAGCTATCCGGGCTCATTAAATAAAAATGCTTACTTGGGCAGAAAAAAAGATATACAGAAAGAATAAAAAAAGAAAAAAAAGAAAAGAAAAAGAAAGAAAGAAAGAAAGAAAGAAAGAAAGAAAGAAAGAAAGAAAGAAAGAAAAAGAAAAAGTTAAAGAAAGAAAAAATCAAATAGCTCAACATTCTGGGTCGTCTAGTGGTTAGCATTCGGTGCTCTAACCTCTGTGGCCTGGTTTGATTCAGTTCCAGGGAAGGGTTTTTTTTTTGCATTTTTTCCAAAATTGGGAAAGGGTAAAAAAGAAAGAAAGAAAGAAAGAAAGAAAGAAAGAAAGAAAGAAAGAAAGAAAGAAAGAAAGAAAGAAAGAAAAAGAAAAAGATAAAGACAGAAAAAATCAAACAGCTCAACATTCCTGGTCGTCTAGTGGTTAGCATTCGGTGCTCTGACCGCTGTGGACTGGATTGATTCACTTCCAGGGAAGGTTTTTTTTTGCATTTTTTCCATAATTGGGAAAGGGTAAAAAAGAAAGAAAGAAAGAAAGAAAGAAAGAAAGAAAGAAAGAAAGAAAGAAAAAGAAAAAGATAAAGAAAGAAAAAATCAAACAGCTCAACATTCCTGGTTGTCTAGTGGTTAGCATTCGGTGCTCTGACCGCTGTGGACTGGTTTGATTCACTTCCAGGGAAGGTTTTTTTTTTGCATTTTCTCCAACAAAGTGGGGAAGGTTAAAAAAGATAGCCTCGCCCAAACAGGGACTTGAACCCTGGACCCTCAGATTAAAAGTCTGATGCTCTACCGACTGAGCTATCCGGGCTCATTAAATAAAAATGCTTACTTGGGCAGAAAAAAAGATATACAGAAAGAATAAAAAAAGAAAAAAAAGAAAAGAAAAAGAAAGAAAGAAAGAAAGAAAGAAAGAAAGAAAGAAAGAAAGAAAGAAAAAGAAAAAGTTAAAGAAAGAAAAAATCAAATAGCTCAACATTCTGGGTCGTCTAGTGGTTAGCATTCGGTGCTCTAACCTCTGTGGCCTGGTTTGATTCAGTTCCAGGGAAGGGTTTTTTTTTTGCATTTTTTCCAAAATTGGGAAAGGGTAAAAAAGAAAGAAAGAAAGAAAGAAAGAAAGAAAGAAAGAAAGAAAGAAAGAAAGAAAGAAAGAAAAAGAAAAAGATAAAGACAGAAAAAATCAAACAGCTCAACATTCCTGGTCGTCTAGTGGTTAGCATTCGGTGCTCTGACCGCTGTGGACTGGATTGATTCACTTCCAGGGAAGGTTTTTTTTTGCATTTTTTCCATAATTGGGAAAGGGTAAAAAAGAAAGAAAGAAAGAAAGAAAGAAAGAAAGAAAGAAAGAAAGAAAGAAAGAAAGAAAGAAAGAAAGAAAGAAAAAGAAAAAGATAAAGACAGAAAAAATCAAACAGCTCAACATTCCTGGTCGTCTAGTGGTTAGCATTCGGTGCTCTGACCGCTGTGGACTGGATTGATTCACTTCCAGGGAAGGTTTTTTTTTGCATTTTTTCCATAATTGGGAAAGGGTAAAAAAGAAAGAAAGAAAGAAAGAAAGAAAGAAAGAAAGAAAGAAAGAAAAAGAAAAAGATAAAGAAAGAAAAAATCAAACAGCTCAACATTCCTGGTTGTCTAGTGGTTAGCATTCGGTGCTCTGACCGCTGTGGACTGGTTTGATTCACTTCCAGGGAAGGTTTTTTTTTTGCATTTTCTCCAACAAAGTGGGGAAGGTTAAAAAAGTTAGCCTCGCCCAAACAGGGACTTGAACCCTGGACCCTCAGATTAAAAGTCTGATGCTCTACCGACTGAGCTATCCGGGCTCATTAAATAAAAATGCTTACTTGGGCAGAAAAAAAGATATACAGAAAGAATAAAAAAAGAAAAAAAAGAAAAGAAAAAGAAAGAAAGAAAGAAAGAAAGAAAGAAAGAAAGAAAGAAAGAAAGAAAGAAAAAGAAAAAGTTAAAGAAAGAAAAAATCAAATAGCTCAACATTCTGGGTCGTCTAGTGGTTAGCATTCGGTGCTCTAACCTCTGTGGCCTGGTTTGATTCAGTTCCAGGGAAGGGTTTTTTTTTTGCATTTTTTCCAAAATTGGGAAAGGGTAAAAAAGAAAGAAAGAAAGAAAGAAAGAAAGAAAGAAAGAAAGAAAGAAAGAAAGAAAGAAAAAGAAAAAGATAAAGACAGAAAAAATCAAACAGCTCAACATTCCTGGTCGTCTAGTGGTTAGCATTCGGTGCTCTGACCGCTGTGGACTGGATTGATTCACTTCCAGGGAAGGTTTTTTTTTGCATTTTTTCCATAATTGGGAAAGGGTAAAAAAGAAAGAAAGAAAGAAAGAAAGAAAGAAAGAAAGAAAGAAAGAAAGAAAAAGAAAAAGATAAAGAAAGAAAAAATCAAACAGCTCAACATTCCTGGTTGTCTAGTGGTTAGCATTCGGTGCTCTGACCGCTGTGGACTGGTTTGATTCACTTCCAGGGAAGGTTTTTTTTTTGCATTTTCTCCAACAAAGTGGGGAAGGTTAAAAAAGTTAGCCTCGCCCAAACAGGGACTTGAACCCTGGACCCTCAGATTAAAAGTCTGATGCTCTACCGACTGAGCTATCCGGGCTCATTAAATAAAAATGCTTACTTGGGCAGAAAAAAAGATATACAGAAAGAATAAAAAAAGAAAAAAAAGAAAAGAAAGAAAGAAAGAAAAAAAGAAAGAAAGAAAGAAAGAAAGAAAGAAAGAAAAAGAAAAAGATAAAGAAAGAAAAAATCAAATAGCTCAACATTCTGGGTCGTCTAGTGGTTAGCATTCGGTGCTCTAACCTCTGTGGCCTGGTTTGATTCAGTTCCAGGGAAGGGTTTTTTTTTTGCATTTTTTCCAAAATTGGGAAAGGGTAAAAAAGAAAGAAAGAAAGAAAGAAAGAAAGAAAGAAAGAAAGAAAGAAAGAAAGAAAAAGAAAAAGATAAAGACAGAAAAAATCAAACAGCTCAACATTCCCGGTTGTCTAGTGGTTAGCATTCGGTGCTCTAACCTCTGTGGCCTGGTTTGATTCAGTTCCAGGGAAGGGTTTTTTTTTTTGCATTTTTTCCAAAATTGGGAAAGGGTAAAAAAGAAAGAAAGAAAGAAAGAAAGAAAGAAAGAAAGAAAGAAAGAAAGAAAGAAAAAGAAAAAGATAAAGAAAGAAAAAATCAAACAGCTCAACATTCCTGGTTGTCTAGTGGTTAGCATTCGGTGCTCTGACCGCTGTGGACTGGTTTGATTCACTTCCAGGGAAGGTTTTTTTTTTGCATTTTCTCCAACAAAGTGGGGAAGGTTAAAAAAAATAGCCTCGCCCAAACAGGGACTTGAACCCTGGACCCTCAGATTAAAAGTTTGATGCTCTACCGACTGAGCTATCCGGGCTCATTAAATAAAAACGCTTACTTGGGCAGAAAAAAAGATATACAGAAAGAATAAAAAAAGAAAAAAAAGAAAAGAAAGAAAGAAAGAAAGAAAGAAAGAAAGAAAGAAAGAAAGAAAGAAAAAGAAAAAGATAAAGAAAGAAAAAATCAAACAGCTCAACATTCCTGGTTGTCTAGTGGTTAGCATTCGGTGCTCTGACCGCTGTGGACTGGTTTGATTCACTTCCAGGGAAGGTTTTTTTTTTGCATTTTCTCCAACAAAGTGGGGAAGGTTAAAAAAGATAGCCTCGCCCAAACAGGGACTTGAACCCTGGACCCTCAGATTAAAAGTCTGATGCTCTACCGACTGAGCTATCCGGGCTCATTAAATAAAAATGCTTACTTGGGCAGAAAAAAAGATATACAGAAAGAATAAAAAAAGAAAAAAAAGAAAAGAAAGAAAGAAAGAAAAAAAGAAAGAAAGAAAGAAAGAAAGAAAGAAAGAAAGAAAAAGAAAAAGATAAAGAAAGAAAAAATCAAATAGCTCAACATTCTGGGTCGTCTAGTGGTTAGCATTCGGTGCTCTAACCTCTGTGGCCTGGTTTGATTCAGTTCCAGGGAAGGGTTTTTTTTTTGCATTTTTTCCAAAATTGGGAAAGGGTAAAAAAGAAAGAAAGAAAGAAAGAAAGAAAGAAAGAAAGAAAAAGAAAGAAAGAAAGAAAGAAAGAAAAAGAAAAAGATAAAGACAGAAAAAATCAAACAGCTCAACATTCCTGGTCGTCTAGTGGTTAGCATTCGGTGCTCTGACCGCTGTGGACTGGATTGATTCACTTCCAGGGAAGGTTTTTTTTTTGCATTTTTTCCATAATTGGGAAAGGGTAAAAAAGAAAGAAAGAAAGAAAGAAAGAAAGAAAGAGAAAGAAAGAAAGAAAGAAAGAAAGAAAGAAAAAGAAAAAGATAAAGAAAGAAAAAATCAAATAGCTCAACATTCCCGGTTGTCTAGTGGTTAGCATTCGGTGCTCTAACCTCTGTGGCCTGGTTTGATTCAGTTCCAGGGAAGGGTTTTTTTTTTTGCATTTTCTCCAACAAAGTGGGGAAGGTTAAAAAAGATAGCCTCGCCCAAACAGGGACTTGAACCCTGGACCCTCAGATTAAAAGTCTGATGCTCTACCGACTGAGCTATACGGGCTCATTAAATAAAAATGCTTACTTGGGCAGAAAAAAAGATATACAGAAAGAATAAAAAAAGAAAAAAAAGAAAAGAAAAAGAAAGAAAGAAAGAAAGAAAGAAAGAAAGAAAGAAAGAAAGAAAGAAAGAAAAAGAAAAAGATAAAGAAAGAAAAAATCAAATAGCTCAACATTCTGGGTCGTCTAGTGGTTAGCATTCGGTGCTCTAACCTCTGTGGCCTGGTTTGATTCAGTTCTAGGGAAGGGTTTTTTTTTTGCATTTTTTCCAAAATTGGGAAAGGGTAAAAAAGAAAGAAAGAAAGAAAGAAAGAAAGAAAGAAAGAAAGAAAAAGAAAAAGATAAAGACAGAAAAAATCAAACAGCTCAACATTCCTGGTCGTCTAGTGGTTAGCATTCGGTGCTCTGACCGCTGTGGACTGGATTGATTCACTTCCAGGGAAGGTTTTTTTTTTGCATTTTTTCCAAAATTGGGAAAGGGTAAAAAAGAAAGAAAGAAAGAAAGAAAGAAAGAAAGAAAAAGAAAAAGATAAAGACAGAAAAAATCAAACAGCTCAACATTCCTGGTCGTCTAGTGGTTAGCATTCGGTGCTCTAACCTCTGTGGCCTGGTTTGATTCAGTTCCAGGGAAGGGTTTTTTTTTTGCATTTTTTCCAAAATTGGGAAAGGGTAAAAAAGAAAGAAAGAAAGAAAGAAAGAAAGAAAGAAAGAAAGAAAGAAAGAAAGAAAGAAAGAAAAAGAAAAAGATAAAGAAAGAAAAAATCAAATAGCTCAACATTCCCGGTTGTCTAGTGGTTAGCATTCGGTGCTCTAACCTCTGTGGCCTGGTTTGATTCAGTTCCAGGGAAGGGTTTTTTTTTTTGCATTTTCTCCAACAAAGTGGGGAAGGTTAAAAAAGATAGCCTCGCCCAAACAAGGACTTGAACCCTGGACCCTCAGATTAAAAGTCTGATGCTCTACCGACTGAGCTATCCGGGCTCATTAAATAAAAATGCTTACTTGGGCAGAAAAAAAGATATACAGAAAGAATAAAAAAAGAAAAAAAAGAAAAGAAAAAGAAAGAAAGAAAGAAAGAAAGAAAGAAAAAAAGAAAGAAAGAAAGAAAGAAAGAAAGAAAGAAAGAAAGAAAGAAAAAGAAAAAGATAAAGAAAGAAAAAATCAAATAGCTCAACATTCTGGGTCGTCTAGTGGTTAGCATTCGGTGCTCTAACCTCTGTGGCCTGGTTTGATTCAGTTCCAGGGAAGGGTTTTTTTTTTGCATTTTTTCCAAAATTGGGAAAGGGTAAAAAAGAAAGAAAGAAAGAAAGAAAGAAAGAAAGAAAGAAAGAAAGAAAGAAAAAGAAAAAGATAAAGACAGAAAAAATCAAACAGCTCAACATTCCTGGTCGTCTAGTGGTTAGCATTCGGTGCTCTGACCGCTGTGGACTGGATTGATTCACTTCCAGGGAAGGTTTTTTTTTTGCATTTTTTCCATAATTGGGAAAGGGTAAAAAAGAAAGAAAGAAAGAAAGAAAGAAAGAAAGAAAGAAAGAAAGAAAGAAAGAAAGAAAGAAAGAAAAAGAAAAAGAAAAAGATAAAGAAAGAAAAAATCAAATAGCTCAACATTCCGGGTCGTCTAGTGGTTAGCATTCGGTGCTCTAACCTCTGTGGCCTGGTTTGATTCACTTCCAGGGAAGGGTTTTTTTTTTTGCATTTTTTCCAAAATTGGGAAAGGGTAAAAAAGAAAGAAAGAAAGAAAGAAAGAAAGAAAGAAAGAAAGAAAGAAAGAAAGAAAGAAAAAGATAAAGAAAGAAAAAATCAAACAGCTCAACATTCCTGGTTGTCTAGTGGTTAGCATTCGGTGCTCTGACCGCTGTGGACTGGTTTGATTCACTTCCAGGGAAGGTTTTTTTTTTGCATTTTCTCCAACAAAGTGGGGAAGGTTAAAAAAAATAGCCTCGCCCAAACAGGGACTTGAACCCTGGACCCGAACCCTGGACCCTCAGATTAAAAGTCTGATGCTCTACCGACTGAGCTATCCGGGCTCATTAAATAAAAACGCTTACTTGGGCAGAAAAAAAGATATACAGAAAGAATAAAAAAAGAAAAAAAGAAAAGAAAGAAAGAAAGAAAGAAAGAAAGAAAAAGAAAAAGATAAAGAAAGAAAAAATCAAATAGCTCAACATTCCTGGTCGTCTAGTGGTTAGCATTCGGTGCTCTGACCGCTGTGGACTGGATTGATTCACTTCCAGGGAAGGTTTTTTTTTTGCATTTTTTCCATAATTGGGAAAGGGTAAAAAAGAAAGAAAGAAAGAAAGAAAGAAAGAAAGAAAGAAAGAAAGAAAGAAAGAAAGAAAGAAAGAAAGAAAAAGAAAAAGATAAAGAAAGAAAAAATCAAATAGCTCAACATTCCGGGTCGTCTAGTGGTTAGCATTCGGTGCTCTAACCTCTGTGGCCTGGTTTGATTCAGTTCCAGGGAAGGGTTTTTTTTTTTGCATTTTCTCCAACAAAGTGGGGAAGGTTAAAAAAGATAGCCTCGCCCAAACAGGGACTTGAACCCTGGACCCTCAGATTAAAAGTCTGATGCTCTACCGACTGAGCTATACGGGCTCATTAAATAAAAATGCTTACTTGGGCAGAAAAAAAGATATACAGAAAGAATAAAAAAAGAAAAAAAAGAAAAGAAAAAGAAAGAAAGAAAGAAAGAAAGAAAGAAAGAAAGAAAGAAAGAAAGAAAGAAAGAAAAAGAAAAAGATAAAGAAAGAAAAAATCAAATAGCTCAACATTCTGGGTCGTCTAGTGGTTAGCATTCGGTGCTCTAACCTCTGTGGCCTGGTTTGATTCAGTTCCAGGGAAGGGTTTTTTTTTTGCATTTTTTCCAAAATTGGGAAAGGGTAAAAAAGAAAGAAAGAAAGAAAGAAAGAAAGAAAGAAAGAAAGAAAGAAAGAAAAAGAAAAAGATAAAGACAGAAAAAATCAAACAGCTCAACATTCCTGGTCGTCTAGTGGTTAGCATTCGGTGCTCTGACCGCTGTGGACTGGATTGATTCACTTCCAGGGAAGGTTTTTTTTTTGCATTTTTTCCATAATTGGGAAAGGGTAAAAAAGAAAGAAAGAAAGAAAGAAAGAAAGAAAGAAAGAAAGAAAGAAAGAAAGAAAGAAAGAAAGAAAGAAAGAAAGAAAGAAAGAAAAAGAAAAAGATAAAGAAAGAAAAAATCAAACAGCTCAACATTCCTGGTTGTCTAGTGGTTAGCATTCGGTGCTCTGACCGCTGTGGACTGGTTTGATTCACTTCCAGGGAAGGTTTTTTTTTTGCATTTTCTCCAACAAAGTGGGGAAGGTTAAAAAAAATAGCCTCGCCCAAACAGGGACTTGATCCCTGGACCCTCAGATTAAAAGTCTGATGCTCTACCGACTGAGCTATCCGGGCTCATTAAATAAAAATGCTTACTTGGGCAGAAAAAAAGATATACAGAAAGAATAAAAAAAGAAAAAAAAGAAAAGAAAGAAAGAAAGAAAGAAAGAAAGAAAGAAAGAAAGAAAGAAAGAAAAAGAAAAAGATAAAGAAAGAAAAAATCAAATAGCTCAACATTCCGGGTCGTCTAGTGGTTAGCATTCGGTGCTCTAACCTCTGTGGCCTGGTTTGATTCAGTTCCAGGGAAGGGTTTTTTTTTTTGCATTTTCTCCAACAAAGTGGGGAAGGTTAAAAAAGATAGCCTCGCCCAAACAGGGACTTGAACCCTGGACCCTCAGATTAAAAGTCTGATGCTCTACCGACTGAGCTATACGGGCTCATTAAATAAAAATGCTTACTTGGGCAGAAAAAAAGATATACAGAAAGAATAAAAAAAGAAAAAAAAGAAAAGAAAAAGAAAGAAAGAAAGAAAGAAAGAAAGAAAGAAAGAAAGAAAGAAAGAAAGAAAGAAAGAAAAAGAAAAAGATAAAGAAAGAAAAAATCAAATAGCTCAACATTCTGGGTCGTCTAGTGGTTAGCATTCGGTGCTCTAACCTCTGTGGCCTGGTTTGATTCAGTTCCAGGGAAGGGTTTTTTTTTTGCATTTTTTCCAAAATTGGGAAAGGGTAAAAAAGAAAGAAAGAAAGAAAGAAAGAAAGAAAGAAAGAAAGAAAGAAAGAAAAAGAAAAAGATAAAGACAGAAAAAATCAAACAGCTCAACATTCCTGGTCGTCTAGTGGTTAGCATTCGGTGCTCTGACCGCTGTGGACTGGATTGATTCACTTCCAGGGAAGGTTTTTTTTTTGCATTTTTTCCATAATTGGGAAAGGGTAAAAAAGAAAGAAAGAAAGAAAGAAAGAAAGAAAGAAAGAAAGAAAGAAAGAAAGAAAGAAAGAAAGAAAGAAAGAAAAAGAAAAAGATAAAGAAAGAAAAAATCAAACAGCTCAACATTCCTGGTTGTCTAGTGGTTAGCATTCGGTGCTCTGACCGCTGTGGACTGGTTTGATTCACTTCCAGGGAAGGTTTTTTTTTTGCATTTTCTCCAACAAAGTGGGGAAGGTTAAAAAAGATAGCCTCGCCCAAACAGGGACTTGAACCCTGGACCCTCAGATTAAAAGTCTGATGCTCTACCGACTGAGCTATCCGGGCTCATTAAATAAAAATGCTTACTTGGGCAGAAAAAAAGATATACAGAAAGAATAAAAAAAGAAAAAAAAGAAAAGAAAGAAAGAAAGAAAGAAAGAAAGAAAGAAAGAAAGAAAGAAAGAAAGAAAGAAAGAAAGAAAGAAAGAAAAAGAAAAAGATAAAGAAAGAAAAAATCAAATAGCTCAACATTCCGGGTCGTCTAGTGGTTAGCATTCGGTGCTCTAACCTCTGTGGCCTGGTTTGATTCAGTTCCAGGGAAGGGTTTTTTTTTTTGCATTTTCTCCAACAAAGTGGGGAAGGTTAAAAAAGATAGCCTCGCCCAAACAGGGACTTGAACCCTGGACCCTCAGATTAAAAGTCTGATGCTCTACCGACTGAGCTATACGGGCTCATTAAATAAAAATGCTTACTTGGGCAGAAAAAAAGATATACAGAAAGAATAAAAAAAGAAAAAAAAGAAAAGAAAAAGAAAGAAAGAAAGAAAGAAAGAAAGAAAGAAAGAAAGAAAGAAAGAAAGAAAGAAAGAAAGAAAGAAAAAGAAAAAGATAAAGAAAGAAAAAATCAAATAGCTCAACATTCTGGGTCGTCTAGTGGTTAGCATTCGGTGCTCTAACCTCTGTGGCCTGGTTTGATTCAGTTCCAGGGAAGGGTTTTTTTTTTGCATTTTTTCCAAAATTGGGAAAGGGTAAAAAAGAAAGAAAGAAAGAAAGAAAGAAAGAAAGAAAGAAAGAAAGAAAAAGAAAAAGATAAAGACAGAAAAAATCAAACAGCTCAACATTCCTGGTCGTCTAGTGGTTAGCATTCGGTGCTCTGACCGCTGTGGACTGGATTGATTCACTTCCAGGGAAGGTTTTTTTTTTGCATTTTTTCCATAATTGGGAAAGGGTAAAAAAGAAAGAAAGAAAGAAAGAAAGAAAGAAAGAAAGAAAGAAAGAAAGAAAGAAAGAAAGAAAAAGAAAAAGATAAAGAAAGAAAAAATCAAACAGCTCAACATTCCTGGTTGTCTAGTGGTTAGCATTCGGTGCTCTGACCGCTGTGGACTGGTTTGATTCACTTCCAGGGAAGGTTTTTTTTTTGCATTTTCTCCAACAAAGTGGGGAAGGTTAAAAAAAATAGCCTCGCCCAAACAGGGACTTGATCCCTGGACCCTCAGATTAAAAGTCTGATGCTCTACCGACTGAGCTATCCGGGCTCATTAAATAAAAATGCTTACTTGGGCAGAAAAAAAGATATACAGAAAGAATAAAAAAAGAAAAAAAAGAAAAGAAAGAAAGAAAGAAAGAAAGAAAGAAAGAAAGAAAGAAAGAAAGAAAGAAAAAGAAAAAGATAAAGAAAGAAAAAATCAAATAGCTCAACATTCCGGGTCGTCTAGTGGTTAGCATTCGGTGCTCTAACCTCTGTGGCCTGGTTTGATTCAGTTCCAGGGAAGGGTTTTTTTTTTTGCATTTTCTCCAACAAAGTGGGGAAGGTTAAAAAAGATAGCCTCGCCCAAACAGGGACTTGAACCCTGGACCCTCAGATTAAAAGTCTGATGCTCTACCGACTGAGCTATACGGGCTCATTAAATAAAAATGCTTACTTGGGCAGAAAAAAAGATATACAGAAAGAATAAAAAAAGAAAAAAAAGAAAAGAAAAAGAAAGAAAGAAAGAAAGAAAGAAAGAAAGAAAGAAAGAAAGAAAGAAAGAAAGAAAAAGAAAAAGATAAAGAAAGAAAAAATCAAATAGCTCAACATTCTGGGTCGTCTAGTGGTTAGCATTCGGTGCTCTAACCTCTGTGGCCTGGTTTGATTCAGTTCCAGGGAAGGGTTTTTTTTTTGCATTTTTTCCAAAATTGGGAAAGGGTAAAAAAGAAAGAAAGAAAGAAAGAAAGAAAGAAAGAAAGAAAGAAAGAAAAAGAAAAAGATAAAGACAGAAAAAATCAAACAGCTCAACATTCCTGGTCGTCTAGTGGTTAGCATTCGGTGCTCTGACCGCTGTGGACTGGATTGATTCACTTCCAGGGAAGGTTTTTTTTTTGCATTTTTTCCATAATTGGGAAAGGGTAAAAAAGAAAGAAAGAAAGAAAGAAAGAAAGAAAGAAAGAAAGAAAGAAAGAAAGAAAGAAAGAAAGAAAGAAAAAGAAAAAGATAAAGAAAGAAAAAATCAAACAGCTCAACATTCCTGGTTGTCTAGTGGTTAGCATTCGGTGCTCTGACCGCTGTGGACTGGTTTGATTCACTTCCAGGGAAGGTTTTTTTTTTGCATTTTCTCCAACAAAGTGGGGAAGGTTAAAAAAGATAGCCTCGCCCAAACAGGGACTTGAACCCTGGACCCTCAGATTAAAAGTCTGATGCTCTACCGACTGAGCTATCCGGGCTCATTAAATAAAAATGCTTACTTGGGCAGAAAAAAAGATATACAGAAAGAATAAAAAAAGAAAAAAAAGAAAAGAAAGAAAGAAAGAAAAAAAGAAAGAAAGAAAGAAAGAAAGAAAGAAAGAAAGAAAGAAAAAGAAAAAGATAAAGAAAGAAAAAATCAAATAGCTCAACATTCTGGGTCGTCTAGTGGTTAGCATTCGGTGCTCTAACCTCTGTGGCCTGGTTTGATTCAGTTCCAGGGAAGGGTTTTTTTTTTGCATTTTTTCCAAAATTGGGAAAGGGTAAAAAAGAAAGAAAGAAAGAAAGAAAGAAAGAAAGAAAGAAAGAAAGAAAGAAAGAAAGAAAGAAAGAAAGAAAGAAAAAGATAAAGAAAGAAAAAATCAAACAGCTCAACATTCCTGGTTGTCTAGTGGTTAGCATTCGGTGCTCTGACCGCTGTGGACTGGTTTGATTCACTTCCAGGGAAGGTTTTTTTTTTGCATTTTCTCCAACAAAGTGGGGAAGGTTAAAAAAAATAGCCTCGCCCAAACAGGGACTTGATCCCTGGACCCTCAGATTAAAAGTCTGATGCTCTACCGACTGAGCTATCCGGGCTCATTAAATAAAAATGCTTACTTGGGCAGAAAAAAAGATATACAGAAAGAATAAAAAAAGAAAAAAAAGAAAAGAAAGAAAGAAAGAAAGAAAGAAAGAAAGAAAGAAAGAAAGAAAGAAAGAAAAAGAAAAAGATAAAGAAAGAAAAAATCAAATAGCTCAACATTCCGGGTCGTCTAGTGGTTAGCATTCGGTGCTCTAACCTCTGTGGCCTGGTTTGATTCAGTTCCAGGGAAGGGTTTTTTTTTTTGCATTTTCTCCAACAAAGTGGGGAAGGTTAAAAAAGATAGCCTCGCCCAAACAGGGACTTGAACCCTGGACCCTCAGATTAAAAGTCTGATGCTCTACCGACTGAGCTATACGGGCTCATTAAATAAAAATGCTTACTTGGGCAGAAAAAAAGATATACAGAAAGAATAAAAAAAGAAAAAAAAGAAAAGAAAAAGAAAGAAAGAAAGAAAGAAAGAAAGAAAGAAAGAAAGAAAGAAAGAAAGAAAAAGAAAAAGATAAAGAAAGAAAAAATCAAATAGCTCAACATTCTGGGTCGTCTAGTGGTTAGCATTCGGTGCTCTAACCTCTGTGGCCTGGTTTGATTCAGTTCCAGGGAAGGGTTTTTTTTTTGCATTTTTTCCAAAATTGGGAAAGGGTAAAAAAGAAAGAAAGAAAGAAAGAAAGAAAGAAAGAAAGAAAGAAAGAAAAAGAAAAAGATAAAGACAGAAAAAATCAAACAGCTCAACATTCCTGGTCGTCTAGTGGTTAGCATTCGGTGCTCTGACCGCTGTGGACTGGATTGATTCACTTCCAGGGAAGGTTTTTTTTTTGCATTTTTTCCATAATTGGGAAAGGGTAAAAAAGAAAGAAAGAAAGAAAGAAAGAAAGAAAGAAAGAAAGAAAGAAAGAAAAAGAAAAAGATAAAGAAAGAAAAAATCAAACAGCTCAACATTCCTGGTTGTCTAGTGGTTAGCATTCGGTGCTCTGACCGCTGTGGACTGGTTTGATTCACTTCCAGGGAAGGTTTTTTTTTTGCATTTTCTCCAACAAAGTGGGGAAGGTTAAAAAAGATAGCCTCGCCCAAACAGGGACTTGAACCCTGGACCCTCAGATTAAAAGTCTGATGCTCTACCGACTGAGCTATCCGGGCTCATTAAATAAAAATGCTTACTTGGGCAGAAAAAAAGATATACAGAAAGAATAAAAAAAGAAAAAAAAGAAAAGAAAGAAAGAAAGAAAAAAAGAAAGAAAGAAAGAAAGAAAGAAAGAAAGAAAGAAAAAGAAAAAGATAAAGAAAGAAAAAATCAAATAGCTCAACATTCTGGGTCGTCTAGTGGTTAGCATTCGGTGCTCTAACCTCTGTGGCCTGGTTTGATTCAGTTCCAGGGAAGGGTTTTTTTTTTGCATTTTTTCCAAAATTGGGAAAGGGTAAAAAAGAAAGAAAGAAAGAAAGAAAGAAAGAAAGAAAGAAAGAAAGAAAGAAAGAAAGAAAAAGAAAAAGATAAAGACAGAAAAAATCAAACAGCTCAACATTCCTGGTCGTCTAGTGGTTAGCATTCGGTGCTCTGACCGCTGTGGACTGGATTGATTCACTTCCAGGGAAGGTTTTTTTTTTGCATTTTTTCCATAATTGGGAAAGGGTAAAAAAGAAAGAAAGAAAGAAAGAAAGAAAGAAAGAAAGAAAGAAAGAAAGAAAGAAAGAAAGAAAGAAAGAAAAAGAAAAAGATAAAGAAAGAAAAAATCAAATAGCTCAACATTCCCGGTTGTCTAGTGGTTAGCATTCGGTGCTCTAACCTCTGTGGCCTGGTTTGATTCAGTTCCAGGGAAGGGTTTTTTTTTTTGCATTTTTTCCAAAATTGGGAAAGGGTAAAAAAGAAAGAAAGAAAGAAAGAAAGAAAGAAAGAAAGAAAGAAAGAAAAAGAAAAAGATAAAGAAAGAAAAAATCAAACAGCTCAACATTCCTGGTTGTCTAGTGGTTAGCATTCGGTGCTCTGACCGCTGTGGACTGGTTTGATTCACTTCCAGGGAAGGTTTTTTTTTTGCATTTTCTCCAACAAAGTGGGGAAGGTTAAAAAAGATAGCCTCGCCCAAACAGGGACTTGAACCCTGGACCCTCAGATTAAAAGTCTGATGCTCTACCGACTGAGCTATCCGGGCTCATTAAATAAAAATGCTTACTTGGGCAGAAAAAAAGATATACAGAAAGAATAAAAAAAGAAAAAAAAGAAAAGAAAGAAAGAAAGAAAGAAAGAAAGAAAGAAAGAAAGAAAGAAAGAAAGAAAGAAAGAAAGAAAAAGAAAAAGATAAAGAAAGAAAAAATCAAATAGCTCAACATTCTGGGTCGTCTAGTGGTTAGCATTCGGTGCTCTAACCTCTGTGGCCTGGTTTGATTCAGTTCCAGGGAAGGGTTTTTTTTTTGCATTTTTTCCAAAATTGGGAAAGGGTAAAAAAGAAAGAAAGAAAGAAAGAAAGAAAGAAAGAAAGAAAGAAAGAAAGAAAGAAAGAAAGAAAAAGAAAAAGATAAAGACAGAAAAAATCAAACAGCTCAACATTCCTGGTCGTCTAGTGGTTAGCATTCGGTGCTCTGACCGCTGTGGACTGGATTGATTCACTTCCAGGGAAGGTTTTTTTTTTGCATTTTTTCCATAATTGGGAAAGGGTAAAAAAGAAAGAAAGAAAGAAAGAAAGAAAGAAAGAAAGAAAGAAAGAAAGAAAGAAAGAAAGAAAAAGAAAAAGATAAAGAAAGAAAAAATCAAATAGCTCAACATTCCCGGTTGTCTAGTGGTTAGCATTCGGTGCTCTAACCTCTGTGGCCTGGTTTGATTCAGTTCCAGGGAAGGGTTTTTTTTTTTGCATTTTCTCCAACAAAGTGGGGAAGGTTAAAAAAGATAGCCTCGCCCAAACAGGGACTTGAACCCTGGACCCTCAGATTAAAAGTCTGATGCTCTACCGACTGAGCTATCCGGGCTCATTAAATAAAAATGCTTACTTGGGCAGAAAAAAAGATATACAGAAAGAATAAAAAAAGAAAAAAAAGAAAAGAAAAAGAAAGAAAGAAAGAAAGAAAGAAAGAAAGAAAGAAAGAAAGAAAGAAAGAAAAAGAAAAAGATAAAGAAAGAAAAAATCAAATAGCTCAACATTCTGGGTCGTCTAGTGGTTAGCATTCGGTGCTCTAACCTCTGTGATTCAGTTCCAGGGAAGGGTTTTTTTTTTTGCATTTTTTCCAAAATTGGGAAAGGGTAAAAAAGAAAGAAAGAAAGAAAGAAAGAAAGAAAGAAAAAGAAAAAGATAAAGAAAGAAAAAATCAAACAGCTCAACATTCCTGGTTGTCTAGTGGTTAGCATTCGGTGCTCTGACCGCTGTGGACTGGTTTGATTCACTTCCAGGGAAGGTTTTTTTTTTGCATTTTCTCCAACAAAGTGGGGAAGGTTAAAAAAAATAGCCTCGCCCAAACAGGAACTTGAACCCTGGACCCTCAGATTAAAAGTCTGATGCTCTACCGACTGAGCTATCCGGGCTCATTAAATAAAAACGCTTACTTGGGCAGAAAAAAAGATATACAGAAAGAATAAAAAAAGAAAAAAAAGAAAAGAAAGAAAGAAAGAAAAAAAGAAAGAAAGAAAGAAAGAAAGAAAGAAAGAAAGAAAGAAAAAGAAAAAGAAAAAGATAAAGAAAGAAAAAATCAAATAGCTCAACATTCTGGGTCGTCTAGTGGTTAGCATTCGGTGCTCTGACCGCTGTGGACTGGATTGATTCACTTCCAGGGAAGGTTTTTTTTTTGCATTTTTTCCATAATTGGGAAAGGGTAAAAAAGAAAGAAAGAAAGAAAGAAAGAAAGAAAGAAAGAAAGAAAGAAAGAAAGAAAGAAAGAAAGAGAAAAAGATAAAGAAAGAAAAAATCAAATAGCTCAACATTCCGGGTCGTCTAGTGGTTAGCATTCGGTGCTCTAACCTCTGTGGCCTGGTTTGATTCACTTCCAGGGAAGGGTTTTTTTTTTTGCATTTTTTCCAAAATTGGGAAAGGGTAAAAAAGAAAGAAAGAAAGAAAGAAAGAAAGAAAGAAAGAAAGAAAGAAAAAGATAAAGAAAGAAAAAATCAAACAGCTCAACATTCCTGGTTGTCTAGTGGTTAGCATTCGGTGCTCTGACCGCTGTGGACTGGTTTGATTCACTTCCAGGGAAGGTTTTTTTTTTGCATTTTCTCCAACAAAGTGGGGAAGGTTAAAAAAAATAGCCTCGCCCAAACAGGGACTTGAACCCTGGACCCGAACCCTGGACCCTCAGATTAAAAGTCTGATGCTCTACCGACTGAGCTATCCGGGCTCATTAAATAAAAACGCTTACTTGGGCAGAAAAAAAGATATACAGAAAGAATAAAAAAAGAAAAAAAGAAAAGAAAGAAAGAAAGAAAGAAAGAAAGAAAAAGAAAAAGATAAAGAAAGAAAAAATCAAATAGCTCAACATTCCTGGTCGTCTAGTGGTTAGCATTCGGTGCTCTGACCGCTGTGGACTGGATTGATTCACTTCCAGGGAAGGTTTTTTTTTTGCATTTTTTCCATAATTGGGAAAGGGTAAAAAAGAAAGAAAGAAAGAAAGAAAGAAAGAAAGAAAGAAAGAAAGAAAGAAAGAAAGAAAGAAAGAAAGAAAAAGAAAAAGATAAAGAAAGAAAAAATCAAATAGCTCAACATTCCGGGTCGTCTAGTTTTTAGCATTCGGTGCTCTAACCTCTGTGGCCTGGTTTGATTCACTTCCAGGGAAGGGTTTTTTTTTTGCATTTTTTCCAAAATTGGGAAAGGGTAAAAAAGAAAGAAAGAAAGAAAGAAAGAAAGAAAGAAAGAAAGAAAGAAAGAAAGAAAGAAAGAAAAAGAAAAAGATAAAGAAAGAAAAAATTAAACAGCTCAACATTCCTGGTTGTCTAGTGGTTAGCATTCGGTGCTCTGACCGCTGTGGACTGGTTTGATTCACTTCCAGGGAAGGTTTTTTTTTTGCATTTTCTCCAACAAAGTGGGGAAGGTTAAAAAAAATAGCCTCGCCCAAAGAGGGACTTGAACCCTGGACCCTCAGATTAAAAGTCTGATGCTCTACCGACTGAGCTATCCGGGCTTATAAAATAAAAACGCTTACTTGGGCAGAAAAAAAGATATACAGAAAGAATAAAAAAAGAAAAAAAAGAAAAGAAAGAAAGAAAGAAAGAAAGAAAGAAAGAAAGAAAGAAAGAAAAAGAAAAAGATAAAGAAAGAAAAAATCAAATAGCTCAACATTCTGGGTCGTCTAGTGGTTAGCATTCGGTGCTCTAACCTCTGTGGCCTGGTTTGATTCAGTTCCAGGGAAGGGTTTTTTTTTTGCATTTTTCCAAAATTGGGAAAGGGTAAAAAAGAAAGAAAGAAAGAAAGAAAGAAAGAAAGAAAGAAAGAAAGAAAAAGAAAAAGTAAAAGAAAGAAAAAATCAAACAGCTCAACATTCCTGGTCGTCTAGTGGTTAGCATTCGGTGCTCTGACCGCTGTGGACTGGATTGATTCACTTCCAGGGAAGGTTTTTTTTTTGCATTTTTTCCATAATTGGGAAAGGGTAAAAAAGAAAGAAAGAAAGAAAGAAAGAAAGAAAGAAAGAAAGAAAGAAAGAAAGAAAGAAAGAAAGAAAGAAAGAAAGAAAGAAAGAAAAAGAAAAAGATAAAGAAAGAAAAAATCAAATAGCTCAACATTCTGGGTCGTCTAGTGGTTAGCATTCGGTGCTCTAACCTCTGTGGCCTGGTTTGATTCAGTTCCAGGGAAGGGTTTTTTTTTTGCATTTTTCCAAAATTGGGAAAGGGTAAAAAAGAAAGAAAGAAAGAAAGAAAGAAAGAAAGAAAGAAAGAAAGAAAGAAAGAAAGAAAAAGAAAAAGATAAAGAAAGAAAAAATCAAATAGCTCAACATTCCAGGTCGTCTAGTGGTTAGCATTCGGTGCTCTAACCTCTGTGGCCTGGTTTGATTCACTTCCAGGGAAGGGTTTTTTTTTTGCATTTTTTCCAAAATTGGGAAAGGGTAAAAAAGAAAGAAAGAAAGAAAGAAAGAAAGAAAGAAAGAAAGAAAGAAAGAAAGAAAGAAAGAAAGAAAGAAAGAAAGATAAAGAAAGAAAAAATCAAATAGCTCAACATTCTGGGTCGTCTAGTGGTTAGCATTCGGTGCTCTAACCTCTGTGGCCTGGTTTGATTCAGTTCCAGGGAAGGGTTTTTTTTTTGCATTTTTTCCAAAATTGGGAAAGGGTAAAAAAGAAAGAAAGAAAGAAAGAAAGAAAGAAAGAAAGAAAGAAAGAAAGAAAGAAAGAAAGAAAGAAAGAAAGAAAGAAAGAAAAAGAAAAAGATAAAGAAAGAAAAAATCAAATAGCTCAACATTCCAGGTCGTCTAGTGGTTAGCATTCGGTGCTCTAACCTCTGTGGCCTGGTTTGATTCACTTCCAGGGAAGGGTTTTTTTTTTGCATTTTTTCCAAAATTGGGAAAGGGTAAAAAAGAAAGAAAGAAAGAAAGAAAGAAAGAAAGAAAGAAAGAAAGAAAGAAAGAAAGAAAAAGAAAAAGATAAAGAAAGAAAAAATCAAATAGCTCAACATTCCGGGTCGTCTAGTTTTTAGCATTCGGTGCTCTAACCTCTGTGGCCTGGTTTGATTCACTTCCAGGGAAGGGTTTTTTTTTTGCATTTTTTCCAAAATTGGGAAAGGGTAAAAAAGAAAGAAAGAAAGAAAGAAAGAAAGAAAGAAAGAAAGAAAGAAAGAAAGAAAGAAAAAGAAAAAGATAAAGAAAGAAAAAATTAAACAGCTCAACATTCCTGGTTGTCTAGTGGTTAGCATTCGGTGCTCTGACCGCTGTGGACTGGTTTGATTCACTTCCAGGGAAGGTTTTTTTTTTGCATTTTCTCCAACAAAGTGGGGAAGGTTAAAAAAAATAGCCTCGCCCAAAGAGGGACTTGAACCCTGGACCCTCAGATTAAAAGTCTGATGCTCTACCGACTGAGCTATCCGGGCTTATAAAATAAAAACGCTTACTTGGGCAGAAAAAAAGATATACAGAAAGAATAAAAAAAGAAAAAAAAGAAAAGAAAGAAAGAAAGAAAGAAAGAAAGAAAGAAAGAAAGAAAGAAAGAAAGAAAAAGAAAAAGATAAAGAAAGAAAAAATCAAATAGCTCAACATTCTGGGTCGTCTAGTGGTTAGCATTCGGTGCTCTAACCTCTGTGGCCTGGTTTGATTCACTTCCAGGGAAGGGTTTTTTTTTTGCATTTTTTCCAAAATTGGGAAAGGGTAAAAAAGAAAGAAAGAAAGAAAGAAAGAAAGAAAGAAAGAAAGAAAGAAAGAAAGAAAGAAAGAAAAAGAAAAAGATAAAGAAAGAAAAAATCAAATAGCTCAACATTCCGGGTCGTCTAGTTTTTAGCATTCGGTGCTCTAACCTCTGTGGCCTGGTTTGATTCACTTCCAGGGAAGGGTTTTTTTTTTGCATTTTTTCCAAAATTGGGAAAGGGTAAAAAAGAAAGAAAGAAAGAAAGAAAGAAAGAAAGAAAGAAAGAAAGAAAAAGAAAAAGATAAAGAAAGAAAAAATTAAACAGCTCAACATTCCTGGTTGTCTAGTGGTTAGCATTCGGTGCTCTGACCGCTGTGGACTGGTTTGATTCACTTCCAGGGAAGGTTTTTTTTTTGCATTTTCTCCAACAAAGTGGGGAAGGTTAAAAAAAATAGCCTCGCCCAAAGAGGGACTTGAACCCTGGACCCTCAGATTAAAAGTCTGATGCTCTACCGACTGAGCTATCCGGGCTTATAAAATAAAAACGCTTACTTGGGCAGAAAAAAAGATATACAGAAAGAATAAAAAAAGAAAAAAAAGAAAAGAAAGAAAGAAAGAAAGAAAGAAAGAAAGAAAGAAAGAAAGAAAAAGAAAAAGATAAAGAAAGAAAAAATCAAATAGCTCAACATTCTGGGTCGTCTAGTGGTTAGCATTCGGTGCTCTAACCTCTGTGGCCTGGTTTGATTCAGTTCCAGGGAAGGGTTTTTTTTTTGCATTTTTCCAAAATTGGGAAAGGGTAAAAAAGAAAGAAAGAAAGAAAGAAAGAAAGAAAGAAAGAAAGAAAGAAAAAGAAAAAGTAAAAGAAAGAAAAAATCAAACAGCTCAACATTCCTGGTCGTCTAGTGGTTAGCATTCGGTGCTCTGACCGCTGTGGACTGGATTGATTCACTTCCAGGGAAGGTTTTTTTTTTGCATTTTTTCCATAATTGGGAAAGGGTAAAAAAGAAAGAAAGAAAGAAAGAAAGAAAGAAAGAAAGAAAGAAAGAAAGAAAGAGAGAAAGAAAGAAAGAAAGAAAGAAAAAGAAAAAGATAAAGAAAGAAAAAATCAAATAGCTCAACATTCTGGGTCGTCTAGTGGTTAGCATTCGGTGCTCTAACCTCTGTGGCCTGGTTTGATTCAGTTCCAGGGAAGGGTTTTTTTTTTGCATTTTTCCAAAATTGGGAAAGGGTAAAAAAGAAAGAAAGAAAGAAAGAAAGAAAGAAAGAAAGAAAGAAAGAAAGAAAGAAAGAAAAAGAAAAAGATAAAGAAAGAAAAAATCAAATAGCTCAACATTCCAGGTCGTCTAGTGGTTAGCATTCGGTGCTCTAACCTCTGTGGCCTGGTTTGATTCACTTCCAGGGAAGGGTTTTTTTTTTGCATTTTTTCCAAAATTGGGAAAGGGTAAAAAAGAAAGAAAGAAAGAAAGAAAGAAAGAAAGAAAGAAAGAAAGAAAGAAAGAAAGAAAGAAAGAAAGAAAGATAAAGAAAGAAAAAATCAAATAGCTCAACATTCTGGGTCGTCTAGTGGTTAGCATTCGGTGCTCTAACCTCTGTGGCCTGGTTTGATTCAGTTCCAGGGAAGGGTTTTTTTTTTGCATTTTTTCCAAAATTGGGAAAGGGTAAAAAAGAAAGAAAGAAAGAAAGAAAGAAAGAAAGAAAGAAAGAAAGAAAGAAAGAAAGAAAAAGAAAAAGTTAAAGAAAGAAAAAATCAAATAGCTCAACATTCCAGGTCGTCTAGTGGTTAGCATTCGGTGCTCTAACCTCTGTGGCCTGGTTTGATTCACTTCCAGGGAAGGGTTTTTTTTTTGCATTTTTTCCAAAATTGGGAAAGGGTAAAAAAGAAAGAAAGAAAGAAAGAAAGAAAGAAAGAAAGAAAGAAAGAAAAAGAAAAAGATAAAGAAAGAAAAAATCAAACAGCTCAACATTCCTGGTTGTCTAGTGGTTAGCATTCGGTGCTCTGACCGCTGTGGACTGGTTTGATTCACTTCCAGGGAAGGTTTTTTTTTTGCATTTTCTCCAACAAAGTGGGGAAGGTTAAAAAAAATAGCCTCGCCCAAACAGGGACTTGAACCCTGGACCCTCAGATTAAAAGTCTGATGCTCTACCGACTGAGCTATCCGGGCTCATTAAATAACAACGCTTACTTGGGCAGAAAAAAAGATATACAGAAAGAATAAAAAAAGAAAAAAAAGAAAAAGAAAGAAAGAAAGAAAGAAAGAAAGAAAGAAAGAAAGAAAGAAAGAAAGAAAGAAAGAAAGAAAGAAAGAAAGAAAGAAAGAAAGAAAGAAAGAAAGAAAGAAAAAGAAAAAGATAAAGAAAGAAAAAATCAAATAGCTCAACATTCTGGGTCGTCTAGTGGTTAGCATTCGGTGCTCTAACCTCTGTGGCCTGGTTTGATTCAGTTCCAGGGAAGGGTTTTTTTTTTGCATTTTTCCAAAATTGGGAAAGGGTAAAAAAGAAAGAAAGAAAGAAAGAAAGAAAGAAAGAAAGAAAGAAAGAAAGAAAGAAAGAAAGAAAGAAAGAAAGAAAAAGAAAAAGATAAAGAAAGAAAAAATCAAACAGCTCAACATTCCTGGTCGTCTAGTGGTTAGCATTCGGTGCTCTGACCGCTGTGGACTGGATTGATTCACTTCCAGGGAAGGTTTTTTTTTTGCATTTTTTCCAAAATTGGGAAAGGGTAAAAAAGAAAGAAAGAAAGAAAGAAAGAAAGAAAGAAAGAAAGAAAGAAAGAAAGAAAGAAAGAAAGAAAGAAAGAAAGAAAAAGAAAAAGATAAAGAAAGAAAAAATCAAATAGCTCAACATTCCAGGTCGTCTAGTGGTTAGCATTCGGTGCTCTAACCTCTGTGGCCTGGTTTGATTCACTTCCAGGGAAGGGTTTTTTTTTTGCATTTTTTCCAAAATTGGGAAAGGGTAAAAAAGAAAGAAAGAAAGAAAGAAAGAAAGAAAGAAAGAAAGAAAGAAAAAGAAAAAGATAAAGAAAGAAAAAATCAAACAGCTCAACATTCCTGGTTGTCTATTGGTTAGCATTCGGTGCTCTGACCGCTGTGGACTGGTTTGATTCACTTCCAGGGAAGGTTTTTTTTTTGCATTTTCTCCAACAAAGTGGGGAAGGTTAAAAAAAATAGCCTCGCCCAAACAGGGACTTGAACCCTGGACCCTCAGATTAAAAGTCTGATGCTCTACCGACTGAGCCATCCGGGCTCATTAAATAAAAACGCTTACTTGGGCAGAAAAAAAGATATACAGAAAGAATAAAAAAAGAAAAAAAAGAAAAGAAAGAAAGAAAGAAAGAAAGAAAGAAAGAAAGAAAGAAAGAAAGAAAGAAAGAAAAAGAAAAAGATAAAGAAAGAAAAAATCAAATAGCTCAACATTCCTGGTCGTCTAGTGGTTAGCATTCGGTGCTCTGACCGCTGTGGACTGGATTGATTCACTTCCAGGGAAGGTTTTTTTTTTGCATTTTTTCCATAATTGGGAAAGGGTAAAAAAGAAAGAAAGAAAGAAAGAAAGAAAGAAAGAAAGAAAGAAAGAAAGAAAGAAAGAAAGAAAGAAAGAAAGAAAGAAAGAAAAAGAAAAAGATAAAGAAAGAAAAAATCAAATAGCTCAACATTCCGGGTCGTCTAGTGGTTAGCATTCGGTGCTCTAACCTCTGTGGCCTGGTTTGATTCACTTCCAGGGAAGGGTTTTTTTTTTGCATTTTTTCCAAAATTGGGAAAGGGTAAAAAAGAAAGAAAGAAAGAAAGAAAGAAAGAAAGAAAGAAAGAAAGAAAGAAAGAAAGAAAGAAAGAAAAAGAAAAAGTTAAAGAAAGAAAAAATCAAATAGCTCAACATTCCGGGTCGTCTAGTGGTTAGCATTCGGTGCTCTAACCTCTGTGGCCTGGTTTGATTCACTTCCAGGGAAGGGTTTTATTTTTGCATTTTTTCCAAAATTGGGAAAGGGTAAAAAAGAAAGAAAGAAAGAAAGAAAGAAAGAAAGAAAGAAAGAAAGAAAGAAAGAAAGAAAAAGAAAAAGATAAAGAAAGAAAAAATCAAACAGCTCAACATTCCTGGTTGTCTAGTGGTTAGCATTCGGTGCTCTGACCGCTGTGGACTGGTTTGATTCACTTCCAGGGAAGGTTTTTTTTTTGCATTTTCTCCAACAAAGTGGGGAAGGTTAAAAAAAATAACCTCGCCCAAACAGGGACTTGAACCCTGGACCCACAGATTAAAAGTCTGATGCTCTACCGACTGAGCTATCCGGGCTCATTAAATAAAAACGCTTACTTGGGCAGAAAAAAAGATATACAGAAAGAATAAAAAAAGAAAAAAAAGAAAAGAAAGAAAGAAAGAAAGAAAGAAAGAAAGAAAGAAAGAAAGAAAGAAAGAAAGAAAGAAAGAGAAAAAGATAAAGAAAGAAAAAATCAAACAGCTCAACAGTCCTGGTTGTCTAGTGGTTAGCATTCGGTGCTCTGACCGCTGTGGACTGGTTTGATTCACTTCCAGGGAAGGTTTTTTTTTTGCATTTTCTCGAACAAAGTGGGGAAGGTTAAAAAAAATAGCCTCGCCCAAACAGGGACTTGAACCCTGGACCCTCAGATTAAAAGTCTGATGCTCTACCGACTGAGCTATCCGGGCTCATTAAATAAAAACGCTTACTTGGGCAGAAAAAAAGATATACAGAAAGAATAAAAAAAGAAAAAAAAGAAAAGAAAGAAAGAAAGAAAGAAAGAAAGAAAGAAAGAAAGAAAGAAAGAAAGAAAAAGAAAAAGATAAAGAAAGAAAAAGAAAAAGATAAAGAAAGAAAAAATCAAATAGCTCAACATTCTGGGTCGTCTAGTGGTTAGCATTCGGTGCTCTAACCTCTGTGGCCTGGTTTGATTCAGTTACAGGGAAGGGTTTTTTTTTTTGCATTTTTTTTAAAATTGGGAATGGGTAAAAAAGAAAGAAAGAAAGAAAGAAAGAAAGAAAGAAAGAAAGAAAGAAAAAGAAAAAGATAAAGAAAGAAAAAATCAAACAGCTCAACATTCCTGGTTGTCTAGTGGTTAGCATTCGGTGCTCTGACCGCTGTGGAGTGGTTTGATTCACTTCCAGGGAAGGTTTTTTTTTTGCATTTTCTCCAACAAAGTGGGGAAGGTTAAAAAAAATAGCCTCGCCCAAACAGGGACTTGAACCCTGGACCCTCAGATTAAAAGTTTGATGCTCTACCGACTGAGCTATCCGGGCTCATTAAATAAAAACGCTTACTTGGGCAGAAAAAAAGATATACAGAAAGAATAAAAAAAGAAAAAAAAGAAAAGAAAGAAAAAGAAAGAAAGAAAGAAAGAAAGAAAGAAAGAAAGAAAGAAAGAAAGAAAGAAAGAAAGAAAGAAAGAAAGAAAAAGAAAAAGATAAAGAAAGAAAAAATCAAATAGCTCAACATTCTGGGTCGTCTAGTGGTTAGCATTCGGTGCTCTAACCTCTGTGGCCTGGTTTGATTCAGTTACAGGGAAGGGTTTTTTTTTTGCATTTTTTCCAAAATTGGGAAAGGGTAAAAAAGAAAGAAAGAAAGAAAGAAAGAAAGAAAAAGAAAAAGATAAAGAAAGAAAAAATCAAACAGCTCAACATTCCTGGTTGTCTAGTGGTTAGCATTCGGTGCTCTGACCGCTGTGGACTGGTTTGATTCACTTCCAGGGAAGGTTTTTTTTTTGCATTTTCTCCAACAAAGTGGGGAAGGTTAAAAAAAATAGCCTCGCCCAAACAGGGACTTGAACCCTGGACCCTCAGATTAAAAGTTTGATGCTCTACCGACTGAGCTATCCGGGCTCATTAAATAAAAACGCTTACTTGGGCAGAAAAAAAGATATACAGAAAGAATAAAAAAAGAAAAAAAAGAAAAGAAAGAAAGAAAGAAAGAAAGAAAGAAAGAAAGAAAGAAAGAAAAAGAAAAAGATAAAGAAAGAAAAAATCAAACAGCTCAACATTCCTGGTTGTCTAGTGGTTAGCATTTGGTGCTCTGACCGCTGTGGACTGGTTTGATTCACTTCCAGGGAAGGTTTTTTTTTTGCATTTTCTCCAACAAAGTGGGGAAGGTTAAAAAAAATAGCCTCGCCCAAACAGGGACTTGAACCCTGGACCCTCAGATTAAGAGTCTGATGCTCTACCGACTGAGCTATCCGGGCTCATTAAATAAAAATGATTACTTGGGCAGAAAAAAAGATATACAGAAAGAATAAAAAAAGAAAAAAAAGTGAAAGAAAGAAAGAAAGAAAGAAAGAAAGAAAAAGAAAAAGATAAAGAAAGAAAAAATCAAACAGCTCAACATTCCTGGTTGTCTAGTGGTTAGCATTCGGTGCTCTGACCGCTGTGGACTGGTTTGATTCACTTCCAGGGAAGGTTTTTTTTTTGCATTTTCTCCAACAAAGTGGGGAAGGTTAAAAAAAATAGCCTCGCCCAAACAGGGACTTGAACCCTGGACCCTCAGATTAAAAGTCTGATGCTCTACCGACTGAGCTATCCGGGCTCATTAAATAAAAACGCTTACTTGGGCAGAAAAAAAGATATACAGAAAGAATAAAAAAAGAAAAAAAAGAAAAGAAAGAAAGAAAGAAAGAAAGAAAGAAAGAAAGAAAGAAAGAAAGAAAAAGAAAAAGATAAAGAAAGAAAAAATCAAATAGCTCAACATTCTGGGTCGTCTAGTGGTTAGCATTCGGTGCTCTAACCTCTGTGGCCTGGTTTGATTCAGTTCCAGGGAAGGGTTTTTTTTTTGCATTTTTCCAAAATTGGGAAAGGGTAAAAAAGAAAGAAAGAAAGAAAGAAAGAAAGAAAGAAAGAAAGAAAGAAAGAAAGAAAGAAAAAGAAAAAGTAAAAGAAAGAAAAAATCAAACAGCTCAACATTCCTGGTCGTCTAGTGGTTAGCATTCGGTGCTCTGACCGCTGTGGACTGGATTGATTCACTTCCAGGGAAGGTTTTTTTTTTGCATTTTTTCCATAATTGGGAAAGGGTAAAAAAGAAAGAAAGAAAGAAAGAAAGAAAGAAAGAAAGAAAGAAAGAAAGAGAGAAAGAAAGAAAGAAAGAAAGAAAAAGAAAAAGATAAAGAAAGAAAAAATCAAATAGCTCAACATTCTGGGTCGTCTAGTGGTTAGCATTCGGTGCTCTAACCTCTGTGGCCTGGTTTGATTCAGTTCCAGGGAAGGGTTTTTTTTTTGCATTTTTCCAAAATTGGGAAAGGGTAAAAAAGAAAGAAAGAAAGAAAGAAAGAAAGAAAGAAAGAAAGAAAGAAAGAAAGAAAGAAAGAAAGAAAAAGAAAAAGATAAAGAAAGAAAAAATCAAATAGCTCAACATTCCAGGTCGTCTAGTGGTTAGCATTCGGTGCTCTAACCTCTGTGGCCTGGTTTGATTCACTTCCAGGGAAGGGTTTTTTTTTTGCATTTTTTCCAAAATTGGGAAAGGGTAAAAAAGAAAGAAAGAAAGAAAGAAAGAAAGAAAGATAAAGAAAGAAAAAATCAAATAGCTCAACATTCTGGGTCGTCTAGTGGTTAGCATTCGGTGCTCTACCTCTGTGGCCTGGTTTGATTCAGTTCCAGGGAAGGGTTTTTTTTTTGCATTTTTTCCAAAATTGGGAAAGGGTAAAAAAGAAAGAAAGAAAGAAAGAAAGAAAGAAAGAAAGAAAGAAAGAAAGAAAGAAAGAAAGAAAGAAAGAAAGAAAAAGAAAAAGATAAAGAAAGAAAAAATCAAATAGCTCAACATTCCAGGTCGTCTAGTGGTTAGCATTCGGTGCTCTAACCTCTGTGGCCTGGTTTGATTCACTTCCAGGGAAGGGTTTTTTTTTTGCATTTTTTCCAAAATTGGGAAAGGGTAAAAAAGAAAGAAAGAAAGAAAGAAAGAAAGAAAGAAAGAAAGAAAGAAAAAGAAAAAGATAAAGAAAGAAAAAATCAAACAGCTCAACATTCCTGGTTGTCTAGTGGTTAGCATTCGGTGCTCTGACCGCTGTGGACTGGTTTGATTCACTTCCAGGGAAGGTTTTTTTTTTGCATTTTCTCCAACAAAGTGGGGAAGGTTAAAAAAAATAGCCTCGCCCAAACAGGGACTTGAACCCTGGACCCTCAGATTAAAAGTCTGATGCTCTACCGACTGAGCTATCCGGGCTCATTAAATAACAACGCTTACTTGGGCAGAAAAAAAGATATACAGAAAGAATAAAAAAAGAAAAAAAAGAAAAAGAAAGAAAGAAAGAAAGAAAGAAAGAAAGAAAGAAAGAAAGAAAGAAAGAAAGAAAGAAAGAAAGAAAGAAAGAAAGAAAAAGAAAAAGATAAAGAAAGAAAAAATCAAATAGCTCAACATTCTGGGTCGTCTAGTGGTTAGCATTCGGTGCTCTAACCTCTGTGGCCTGGTTTGATTCAGTTCCAGGGAAGGGTTTTTTTTTTGCATTTTTCCAAAATTGGGAAAGGGTAAAAAAGAAAGAAAGAAAGAAAGAAAGAAAGAAAGAAAGAAAGAAAGAAAGAAAGAAAAAGAAAAAGATAAAGAAAGAAAAAATCAAACAGCTCAACATTCCTGGTCGTCTAGTGGTTAGCATTCGGTGCTCTGACCGCTGTGGACTGGATTGATTCACTTCCAGGGAAGGTTTTTTTTTTGCATTTTTTCCATAATTGGGAAAGGGTAAAAAAGAAAGAAAGAAAGAAAGAAAGAAAGAAAGAAAGAAAGAAAGAAAGAAAGAAAGAAAGAAAGAAAGAAAGAAAGAAAGAAAGAAAAAGAAAAAGATAAAGAAAGAAAAAATCAAATAGCTCAACATTCCGGGTCGTCTAGTGGTTAGCATTCGGTGCTCTAACCTCTGTGGCCTGGTTTGATTCACTTCCAGGGAAGGGTTTTTTTTTTGCATTTTTTCCAAAATTGGGAAAGGGTAAAAAAGAAAGAAAGAAAGAAAGAAAGAAAGAAAGAAAGAAAGAAAGAAAGAAAGAAAGAAAAAGAAAAAGTTAAAGAAAGAAAAAATCAAATAGCTCAACATTCCGGGTCGTCTAGTGGTTAGCATTCGGTGCTCTAACCTCTGTGGCCTGGTTTGATTCACTTCCAGGGAAGGGTTTTATTTTTGCATTTTTTCCAAAATTGGGAAAGGGTAAAAAAGAAAGAAAGAAAGAAAGAAAGAAAGAAAGAAAGAAAGAAAGAAAGAAAGAAAAAGAAAAAGATAAAGAAAGAAAAAATCAAACAGCTCAACATTCCTGGTTGTCTAGTGGTTAGCATTCGGTGCTCTGACCGCTGTGGACTGGTTTGATTCACTTCCAGGGAAGGTTTTTTTTTTGCATTTTCTCCAACAAAGTGGGGAAGGTTAAAAAAAATAACCTCGCCCAAACAGGGACTTGAACCCTGGACCCACAGATTAAAAGTCTGATGCTCTACCGACTGAGCTATCCGGGCTCATTAAATAAAAACGCTTACTTGGGCAGAAAAAAAGATATACAGAAAGAATAAAAAAAGAAAAAAAAGAAAAGAAAGAAAGAAAGAAAGAAAGAAAGAAAGAAAGAAAGAAAGAAAGAAAGAAAAAGAAAAAGATAAAGAAAGAAAAAATCAAACAGCTCAACAGTCCTGGTTGTCTAGTGGTTAGCATTCGGTGCTCTGACCGCTGTGGACTGGTTTGATTCACTTCCAGGGAAGGGTTTTTTTTTGCATTTTCTCGAACAAAGTGGGGAAGGTTAAAAAAAATAGCCTCGCCCAAACAGGGACTTGAACCCTGGACCCTCAGATTAAAAGTCTGATGCTCTACCGACTGAGCTATCGGGGCTCATTAAACAAAAACGCTTACTTGGGCAGAAAAAAAGATATACAGAAAGAATAAAAAAAGAAAAAAAAGAAAAGAAAGAAAGAAAGAAAGAAAGAAAGAAAGAAAGAAAGAAAGAAAGAAAGAAAAAGAAAAAGATAAAGAAAGAAAAAGAAAAAGATAAAGAAAGAAAAAATCAAATAGCTCAACATTCTGGGTCGTCTAGTGGTTAGCATTCGGTGCTCTAACCTCTGTGGCCTGGTTTGATTCAGTTACAGGGAAGGGTTTTTTTTTTTGCATTTTTTTTAAAATTGGGAATGGGTAAAAAAGAAAGAAAGAAAGAAAGAAAGAAAGAAAGAAAGAAAGAAAAAGAAAAAGATAAAGAAAGAAAAAATCAAACAGCTCAACATTCCTGGTTGTCTAGTGGTTAGCATTCGGTGCTCTGACCGCTGTGGAGTGGTTTGATTCACTTCCAGGGAAGGTTTTTTATTTGCATTTTCTCCAACAAAGTGGGGAAGGTTAAAAAAAATAGCCTCGCCCAAACAGGGACTTGAACCCTGGACCCTCAGATTAAAAGTTTGATGCTCTACCGACTGAGCTATCCGGGCTCATTAAATAAAAACGCTTACTTGGGCAGAAAAAAAGATATACAGAAAGAATAAAAAAAGAAAAAAAAGAAAAGAAAGAAAAAGAAAGAAAGAAAGAAAGAAAGAAAGAAAGAAAGAAAGAAAGAAAGAAAGAAAGAAAGAAAGAAAAAGAAAAAGATAAAGAAAGAAAAAATCAAATAGCTCAACATTCTGGGTCGTCTAGTGGTTAGCATTCGGTGCTCTAACCTCTGTGGCCTGGTTTGATTCAGTTACAGGGAAGGGTTTTTTTTTTGCATTTTTTCCAAAATTGGGAAAGGGTAAAAAAGAAAGAAAGAAAGAAAGAAAGAAAGAAAAAGAAAAAGATAAAGAAAGAAAAAATCAAACAGCTCAACATTCCTGGTTGTCTAGTGGTTAGCATTCGGTGCTCTGACCGCTGTGGACTGGTTTGATTCACTTCCAGGGAAGGTTTTTTTTTTGCATTTTCTCCAACAAAGTGGGGAAGGTTAAAAAAAATAGCCTCGCCCAAACAGGGACTTGAACCCTGGACCCTCAGATTAAAAGTCTGATGCTCTACCGACTGAGCTATCCGGGCTCATTAAATAAAAACGCTTACTTGGGCAGAAAAAAAGATATACAGAAAGAATAAAAAAAGAAAAAAAAGAAAAGAAAGAAAGAAAGAAAGAAAGAAAGAAAGAAAGAAAGAAAGAAAGAAAGAAAAAGAAAAAGATAAAGAAAGAAAAAATCAAATAGCTCAACATTCTGGGTCGTCTAGTGGTTAGCATTCGGTGCTCTAACCTCTGTGGCCTGGTTTGATTCAGTTCCAGGGAAGGGTTTTTTTTTTGCATTTTTCCAAAATTGGGAAAGGGTAAAAAAGAAAGAAAGAAAGAAAGAAAGAAAGAAAGAAAGAAAGAAAGAAAGAAAGAAAAAGAAAAAGATAAAGAAAGAAAAAATCAAACAGCTCAACATTCCTGGTCGTCTAGTGGTTAGCATTCGGTGCTCTGACCGCTGTGGACTGGATTGATTCACTTCCAGGGAAGGTTTTTTTTTTGCATTTTTTCCATAATTGGGAAAGGGTAAAAAAGAAAGAAAGAAAGAAAGAAAGAAAGAAAGAAAGAAAGAAAGAAAGAAAGAAAGAAAGAAAGAAAAAGAAAAAGATAAAGAAAGAAAAAATCAAATAGCTCAACATTCCGGGTCGTCTAGTGGTTAGCATTCGGTGCTCTAACCTCTGTGGCCTGGTTTGATTCACTTCCAGGGAAGGGTTTTTTTTTTGCATTTTTTCCAAAATTGGGAAAGGGTAAAAAAGAAAGAAAGAAAGAAAGAAAGAAAGAAAGAAAGAAAGAAAGAAAGAAAGAAAGAAAGAAAGAAAAAGAAAAAGTTAAAGAAAGAAAAAATCAAATAGCTCAACATTCCGGGTCGTCTAGTGGTTAGCATTCGGTGCTCTAACCTCTGTGGCCTGGTTTGATTCACTTCCAGGGAAGGGTTTTATTTTTGCATTTTTTCCAAAATTGGGAAAGGGTAAAAAAGAAAGAAAGAAAGAAAGAAAGAAAGAAAGAAAGAAAGAAAGAAAAAGAAAAAGATAAAGAAAGAAAAAATCAAACAGCTCAACATTCCTGGTTGTCTAGTGGTTAGCATTCGGTGCTCTGACCGCTGTGGACTGGTTTGATTCACTTCCAGGGAAGGTTTTTTTTTTGCATTTTCTCCAACAAAGTGGGGAAGGTTAAAAAAAATAACCTCGCCCAAACAGGGACTTGAACCCTGGACCCACAGATTAAAAGTCTGATGCTCTACCGACTGAGCTATCCGGGCTCATTAAATAAAAACGCTTACTTGGGCAGAAAAAAAGATATACAGAAAGAATAAAAAAAGAAAAAAAAGAAAAGAAAGAAAGAAAGAAAGAAAGAAAGAAAGAAAGAAAGAAAGAAAGAAAGAAAAAGAAAAAGATAAAGAAAGAAAAAATCAAACAGCTCAACAGTCCTGGTTGTCTAGTGGTTAGCATTCGGTGCTCTGACCGCTGTGGACTGGTTTGATTCACTTCCAGGGAAGGGTTTTTTTTTGCATTTTCTCGAACAAAGTGGGGAAGGTTAAAAAAAATAGCCTCGCCCAAACAGGGACTTGAACCCTGGACCCTCAGATTAAAAGTCTGATGCTCTACCGACTGAGCTATCCGGGCTCATTAAATAAAAACGCTTACTTGGGCAGAAAAAAAGATATACAGAAAGAATAAAAAAAGAAAAAAAAGAAAAGAAAGAAAGAAAGAAAGAAAGAAAGAAAGAAAGAAAGAAAGAAAAAGAAAAAGATAAAGAAAGAAAAAGAAAAAGATAAAGAAAGAAAAAATCAAATAGCTCAACATTCTGGGTCGTCTAGTGGTTAGCATTCGGTGCTCTAACCTCTGTGGCCTGGTTTGATTCAGTTACAGGGAAGGGTTTTTTTTTTGCATTTTTTTTAAAATTGGGAATGGGTAAAAAAGAAAGAAAGAAAGAAAGAAAGAAAGAAAGAAAGAAAGAAAAAGAAAAAGATAAAGAAAGAAAAAATCAAACAGCTCAACATTCCTGGTTGTCTAGTGGTTAGCATTCGGTGCTCTGACCGCTGTGGAGTGGTTTGATTCACTTCCAGGGAAGGTTTTTTTTTTGCATTTTCTCCAACAAAGTGGGGAAGGTTAAAAAAAATAGCCTCGCCCAAACAGGGACTTGAACCCTGGACCCTCAGATTAAAAGTTTGATGCTCTACCGACTGAGCTATCCGGGCTCATTAAATAAAAACGCTTACTTGGGCAGAAAAAAAGATATACAGAAAGAATAAAAAAAGAAAAAAAAGAAAAGAAAGAAAAAGAAAGAAAGAAAGAAAGAAAGAAAGAAAGAAAGAAAGAAAGAAAGAAAGAAAAAGAAAAAGATAAAGAAAGAAAAAATCAAATAGCTCAACATTCTGGGTCGTCTAGTGGTTAGCATTCGGTGCTCTAACCTCTGTGGCCTGGTTTGATTCAGTTACAGGGAAGGGTTTTTTTTTTGCATTTTTTCCAAAATTGGGAAAGGGTAAAAAAGAAAGAAAGAAAGAAAGAAAGAAAGAAAAAGAAAAAGATAAAGAAAGAAAAAATCAAACAGCTCAACATTCCTGGTTGTCTAGTGGTTAGCATTCGGTGCTCTGACCGCTGTGGACTGGTTTGATTCACTTCCAGGGAAGGTTTTTTTTTTGCATTTTCTCCAACAAAGTGGGGAAGGTTAAAAAAAATAGCCTCGCCCAAACAGGGACTTGAACCCTGGACCCTCAGATTAAAAGTCTGATGCTCTACCGACTGAGCTATCCGGGCTCATTAAATAAAAACGCTTACTTGGGCAGAAAAAAAGATATACAGAAAGAATAAAAAAAGAAAAAAAAGAAAAGAAAGAAAGAAAGAAAGAAAGAAAGAAAGAAAGAAAGAAAAAGAAAAAGATAAAGAAAGAAAAAATCAAATAGCTCAACATTCTGGGTCGTCTAGTGGTTAGCATTCGGTGCTCTAACCTCTGTGGCCTGGTTTGATTCAGTTCCAGGGAAGGGTTTTTTTTTTGCATTTTTCCAAAATTGGGAAAGGGTAAAAAAGAAAGAAAGAAAGAAAGAAAGAAAGAAAGAAAGAAAGAAAGAAAGAAAGAAAAAGAAAAAGTAAAAGAAAGAAAAAATCAAACAGCTCAACATTCCTGGTCGTCTAGTGGTTAGCATTCGGTGCTCTGACCGCTGTGGACTGGATTGATTCACTTCCAGGGAAGGTTTTTTTTTTGCATTTTTTCCATAATTGGGAAAGGGTAAAAAAGAAAGAAAGAAAGAAAGAAAGAAAGAAAGAAAGAAAGAAAGAAAGAAAGAGAGAAAGAAAGAAAGAAAGAAAGAAAAAGAAAAAGATAAAGAAAGAAAAAATCAAATAGCTCAACATTCTGGGTCGTCTAGTGGTTAGCATTCGGTGCTCTAACCTCTGTGGCCTGGTTTGATTCAGTTCCAGGGAAGGGTTTTTTTTTTGCATTTTTCCAAAATTGGGAAAGGGTAAAAAAGAAAGAAAGAAAGAAAGAAAGAAAGAAAGAAAGAAAGAAAGAAAGAAAGAAAGAAAGAAAGAAAGAAAGAAAGATAAAGAAAGAAAAAATCAAATAGCTCAACATTCTGGGTCGTCTAGTGGTTAGCATTCGGTGCTCTAACCTCTGTGGCCTGGTTTGATTCAGTTCCAGGGAAGGGTTTTTTTTTTGCATTTTTTCCAAAATTGGGAAAGGGTAAAAAAGAAAGAAAGAAAGAAAGAAAGAAAGAAAGAAAGAAAGAAAGAAAGAAAGAAAGAAAGAAAGAAAGAAAGAAAGAAAGAAAAAGAAAAAGATAAAGAAAGAAAAAATCAAATAGCTCAACATTCCAGGTCGTCTAGTGGTTAGCATTCGGTGCTCTAACCTCTGTGGCCTGGTTTGATTCACTTCCAGGGAAGGGTTTTTTTTTTGCATTTTTTCCAAAATTGGGAAAGGGTAAAAAAGAAAGAAAGAAAGAAAGAAAGAAAGAAAGAAAGAAAGAAAGAAAAAGAAAAAGATAAAGAAAGAAAAAATCAAACAGCTCAACATTCCTGGTTGTCTAGTGGTTAGCATTCGGTGCTCTGACCGCTGTGGACTGGTTTGATTCACTTCCAGGGAAGGTTTTTTTTTTGCATTTTCTCCAACAAAGTGGGGAAGGTTAAAAAAAATAGCCTCGCCCAAACAGGGACTTGAACCCTGGACCCTCAGATTAAAAGTCTGATGCTCTACCGACTGAGCTATCCGGGCTCATTAAATAACAACGCTTACTTGGGCAGAAAAAAAGATATACAGAAAGAATAAAAAAAGAAAAAAAAGAAAAAGAAAGAAAGAAAGAAAGAAAGAAAGAAAGAAAGAAAGAAAGAAAGAAAGAAAGAAAGAAAAAGAAAAAGATAAAGAAAGAAAAAATCAAATAGCTCAACATTCTGGGTCGTCTAGTGGTTAGCATTCGGTGCTCTAACCTCTGTGGCCTGGTTTGATTCAGTTCCAGGGAAGGGTTTTTTTTTTGCATTTTTCCAAAATTGGGAAAGGGTAAAAAAGAAAGAAAGAAAGAAAGAAAGAAAGAAAGAAAGAAAGAAAGAAAGAAAGAAAGAAAAAGAAAAAGATAAAGAAAGAAAAAATCAAACAGCTCAACATTCCTGGTCGTCTAGTGGTTAGCATTCGGTGCTCTGACCGCTGTGGACTGGATTGATTCACTTCCAGGGAAGGTTTTTTTTTTGCATTTTTTCCAAAATTGGGAAAGGGTAAAAAAGAAAGAAAGAAAGAAAGAAAGAAAGAAAGAAAGAAAGAAAGAAAGAAAGAAAGAAAGAAAGAAAGAAAAAGAAAAAGATAAAGAAAGAAAAAATCAAATAGCTCAACATTCCAGGTCGTCTAGTGGTTAGCATTCGGTGCTCTAACCTCTGTGGCCTGGTTTGATTCACTTCCAGGGAAGGGTTTTTTTTTTGCATTTTTTCCAAAATTGGGAAAGGGTAAAAAAGAAAGAAAGAAAGAAAGAAAGAAAGAAAAAGAAAAAGATAAAGAAAGAAAAAATCAAACAGCTCAACATTCCTGGTTGTCTATTGGTTAGCATTCGGTGCTCTGACCGCTGTGGACTGGTTTGATTCACTTCCAGGGAAGGTTTTTTTTTTGCATTTTCTCCAACAAAGTGGGGAAGGTTAAAAAAAATAGCCTCGCCCAAACAGGGACTTGAACCCTGGACCCTCAGATTAAAAGTCTGATGCTCTACCGACTGAGCCATCCGGGCTCATTAAATAAAAACGCTTACTTGGGCAGAAAAAAAGATATACAGAAAGAATAAAAAAAGAAAAAAAAGAAAAGAAAGAAAGAAAGAAAGAAAGAAAGAAAGAAAGAAAGAAAGAAAGAAAGAAAGAAAGAAAAAGAAAAAGATAAAGAAAGAAAAAATCAAATAGCTCAACATTCCTGGTCGTCTAGTGGTTAGCATTCGGTGCTCTGACCGCTGTGGACTGGATTGATTCACTTCCAGGGAAGGTTTTTTTTTTGCATTTTTTCCATAATTGGGAAAGGGTAAAAAAGAAAGAAAGAAAGAAAGAAAGAAAGAAAGAAAGAAAGAAAGAAAGAAAGAAAGAAAGAAAGAAAGAAAGAAAGAAAGAAAAAGAAAAAGATAAAGAAAGAAAAAATCAAATAGCTCAACATTCCGGGTCGTCTAGTGGTTAGCATTCGGTGCTCTAACCTCTGTGGCCTGGTTTGATTCACTTCCAGGGAAGGGTTTTTTTTTTGCATTTTTTCCAAAATTGGGAAAGGGTAAAAAAGAAAGAAAGAAAGAAAGAAAGAAAGAAAGAAAGAAAGAAAGAAAGAAAGAAAGAAAGAAAGAAAGAAAGAAAGAAAAAGAAAAAGTTAAAGAAAGAAAAAATCAAATAGCTCAACATTCCGGGTCGTCTAGTGGTTAGCATTCGGTGCTCTAACCTCTGTGGCCTGGTTTGATTCACTTCCAGGGAAGGGTTTTATTTTTGCATTTTTTCCAAAATTGGGAAAGGGTAAAAAAGAAAGAAAGAAAGAAAGAAAGAAAGAAAGAAAGAAAGAAAGAAAGAAAGAAAAAGAAAAAGATAAAGAAAGAAAAAATCAAACAGCTCAACATTCCTGGTTGTCTAGTGGTTAGCATTCGGTGCTCTGACCGCTGTGGACTGGTTTGATTCACTTCCAGGGAAGGTTTTTTTTTTGCATTTTCTCCAACAAAGTGGGGAAGGTTAAAAAAAATAACCTCGCCCAAACAGGGACTTGAACCCTGGACCCACAGATTAAAAGTCTGATGCTCTACCGACTGAGCTATCCGGGCTCATTAAATAAAAACGCTTACTTGGGCAGAAAAAAAGATATACAGAAAGAATAAAAAAAGAAAAAAAAGAAAAGAAAGAAAGAAAGAAAGAAAGAAAGAAAGAAAGAAAGAAAGAAAGAAAGAAAGAAAGAAAGAAAAAGAAAAAGATAAAGAAAGAAAAAATCAAACAGCTCAACAGTCCTGGTTGTCTAGTGGTTAGCATTCGGTGCTCTGACCGCTGTGGACTGGTTTGATTCACTTCCAGGGAAGGGTTTTTTTTTGCATTTTCTCGAACAAAGTGGGGAAGGTTAAAAAAAATAGCCTCGCCCAAACAGGGACTTGAACCCTGGACCCTCAGATTAAAAGTTTGATGCTCTACCGACTGAGCTATCCGGGCTCATTAAATAAAAACGCTTACTTGGGCAGAAAAAAAGATATACAGAAAGAATAAAAAAAGAAAAAAAAGAAAAGAAAGAAAAAGAAAGAAAGAAAGAAAGAAAGAAAGAAAGAAAGAAAGAAAGAAAGAAAGAAAGAAAGAAAAAGAAAAAGATAAAGAAAGAAAAAATCAAATAGCTCAACATTCTGGGTCGTCTAGTGGTTAGCATTCGGTGCTCTAACCTCTGTGGCCTGGTTTGATTCAGTTACAGGGAAGGGTTTTTTTTTTGCATTTTTTCCAAAATTGGGAAAGGGTAAAAAAGAAAGAAAGAAAGAAAGAAAGAAAGAAAAAGAAAAAGATAAAGAAAGAAAAAATCAAACAGCTCAACATTCCTGGTTGTCTAGTGGTTAGCATTCGGTGCTCTGACCGCTGTGGACTGGTTTGATTCACTTCCAGGGAAGGTTTTTTTTTTGCATTTTCTCCAACAAAGTGGGGAAGGTTAAAAAAAATAGCCTCGCCCAAACAGGGACTTGAACCCTGGACCCTCAGATTAAAAGTCTGATGCTCTACCGACTGAGCCATCCGGGCTCATTAAATAAAAACGCTTACTTGGGCAGAAAAAAAGATATACAGAAAGAATAAAAAAAGAAAAAAAAGAAAAGAAAGAAAGAAAGAAAGAAAGAAAGAAAGAAAGAAAGAAAGAAAGAAAGAAAGAAAGAAAAAGAAAAAGATAAAGAAAGAAAAAATCAAATAGCTCAACATTCCTGGTCGTCTAGTGGTTAGCATTCGGTGCTCTGACCGCTGTGGACTGGATTGATTCACTTCCAGGGAAGGTTTTTTTTTTGCATTTTTTCCATAATTGGGAAAGGGTAAAAAAGAAAGAAAGAAAGAAAGAAAGAAAGAAAGAAAGAAAGAAAGAAAGAAAGAAAGAAAGAAAGAAAGAAAAAGAAAAAGATAAAGAAAGAAAAAATCAAATAGCTCAACATTCCGGGTCGTCTAGTGGTTAGCATTCGGTGCTCTAACCTCTGTGGCCTGGTTTGATTCACTTCCAGGGAAGGGTTTTTTTTTTGCATTTTTTCCAAAATTGGGAAAGGGTAAAAAAGAAAGAAAGAAAGAAAGAAAGAAAGAAAGAAAGAAAGAAAGAAAGAAAGAAAGAAAAAGAAAAAGTTAAAGAAAGAAAAAATCAAATAGCTCAACATTCCAGGTCGTCTAGTGGTTAGCATTCGGTGCTCTAACCTCTGTGGCCTGGTTTGATTCACTTCCAGGGAAGGGTTTTATTTTTGCATTTTTTCCAAAATTGGGAAAGGGTAAAAAAGAAAGAAAGAAAGAAAGAAAGAAAGAAAGAAAGAAAGAAAGAAAGAAAGAAAGAAAGAAAGAAAGAAAAAGAAAAAGATAAAGAAAGAAAAAATCAAACAGCTCAACATTCCTGGTTGTCTAGTGGTTAGCATTCGGTGCTCTGACCGCTGTGGACTGGTTTGATTCACTTCCAGGGAAGGTTTTTTTTTTGCATTTTCTCCAACAAAGTGGGGAAGGTTAAAAAAAATAACCTCGCCCAAACAGGGACTTGAACCCTGGACCCACAGATTAAAAGTCTGATGCTCTACCGACTGAGCTATCCGGGCTCATTAAATAAAAACGCTTACTTGGGCAGAAAAAAAGATATACAGAAAGAATAAAAAAAGAAAAAAAAGAAAAGAAAGAAAGAAAGAAAGAAAGAAAGAAAGAAAGAAAGAAAGAAAAAGAAAAAGATAAAGAAAGAAAAAATCAAACAGCTCAACAGTCCTGGTTGTCTAGTGGTTAGCATTCGGTGCTCTGACCGCTGTGGACTGGTTTGATTCACTTCCAGGGAAGGGTTTTTTTTTGCATTTTCTCGAACAAAGTGGGGAAGGTTAAAAAAAATAGCCTCGCCCAAACAGGGACTTGAACCCTGGACCCTCAGATTAAAAGTTTGATGCTCTACCGACTGAGCTATCCGGGCTCATTAAATAAAAACGCTTACTTGGGCAGAAAAAAAGATATACAGAAAGAATAAAAAAAGAAAAAAAAGAAAAGAAAGAAAGAAAGAAAGAAAGAAAGAAAGAAAGAAAGAAAGAAAGAAAGAAAGAAAGAAAGAAAGAAAGAAAGAAAGAAAAAGAAAAAGATAAAGAAAGAAAAAATCAAATAGCTCAACATTCTGGGTCGTCTAGTGGTTAGCATTCGGTGCTCTAACCTCTGTGGCCTGGTTTGATTCAGTTACAGGGAAGGGTTTTTTTTTTGCATTTTTTCCAAAATTGGGAAAGGGTAAAAAAGAAAGAAAGAAAGAAAGAAAGAAAGAAAAAGAAAAAGATAAAGAAAGAAAAAATCAAACAGCTCAACATTCCTGGTTGTCTAGTGGTTAGCATTCGGTGCTCTGACCGCTGTGGACTGGTTTGATTCACTTCCAGGGAAGGGTTTTTTTTTGCATTTTCTCCAACAAAGTGGGGAAGGTTAAAAAAAATAGCCTCGCCCAAACAGGGACTTGAACCCTGGACCCTCAGATTAAAAGTTTGATGCTCTACCGACTGAGCTATCCGGGCTCATTAAATAAAAACGCTTACTTGGGCAGAAAAAAAGATATACAGAAAGAATAAAAAAAGAAAAAAAAGAAAAGAAAGAAAGAAAGAAAGAAAGAAAGAAAGAAAGAAAGAAAGAAAGAAAAAGAAAAAGATAAAGAAAGAAAAAATCAAACAGCTCAACATTCCTGGTTGTCTAGTGGTTAGCATTTGGTGCTCTGACCGCTGTGGACTGGTTTGATTCACTTCCAGGGAAGGTTTTTTTTTTGCATTTTCTCCAACAAAATGGGGAAGGTTAAAAAAAATAGCCTCGCCCAAACAGGGACTTGAACCCTGGACCCTCAGATTAAGAGTCTGATGCTCTACCGACTGAGCTATCCGGGCTCATTAAATAAAAATGATTACTTGGGCAGAAAAAAAGATATACAGAAAGAATAAAAAAAGAAAAAAAAGTGAAAGAAAGAAAGAAAGAAAGAAAGAAAGAAAAAGAAAAAGATAAAGAAAGAAAAAATCAAACAGCTCAACATTCCTGGTTGTCTAGTGGTTAGCATTCGGTGCTCTGACCGCTGTGGACTGGTTTGATTCACTTCCAGGGAAGGTTTTTTTTTTGCATTTTCTCCAACAAAGTGGGGAAGGTTAAAAAAAATAGCCTCGCCCAAACAGGGACTTGAACCCTGGACCCTCAGATTAAAAGTCTGATGCTCTACCGACTGAGCTATCCGGGCTCATTAAATAAAAACGCTTACTTGGGCAGAAAAAAAGATATACAGAAAGAATAAAAAAAGAAAAAAAAGAAAAAGAAAGAAAGAAAGAAAGAAAGAAAGAAAGAAAGAAAGAAAGAAAGAAAGAAAGAAAAAGAAAAAGATAAAGAAAGAAAAAATCAAATAGCTCAACATTCCGGGTCGTCTAGTGGTTAGCATTCGGTGCTCTGACCGCTGTGGACTGGTTTGATTCACTTCCAGGGAAGGTTTTTTTTTTGCATTTTCTCCAACAAAGTGGGGAAGGTTAAAAAAATAGCCTCGCCCAAACAGGGACTTGAACCCTGGACCCTCAGATTAAAAGTCTGATGCTCTACCGACTGAGCTATCCGGGCTCATTAAATAAAAACGCTTACTTGGGCAGAAAAAAAGATATACAGAAAGAATAAAAAAAGAAAAAAGAAAAGAAAGAAAGAAATAAAGAAAGAAAGAAAGAAAGAAAGAAAGAAAGAAAGAAAGAAAGAAAGAAAGAAAGAAAGAAAGAAAAAGAAAAAGATAAAGAAAGAAAAAATCAAATAGCTCAACATTCCGGGTCGTCTAGTGGTTAGCATTCGGTGCTCTAACCTCTGTGGCCTGGTTTGATTCACTTCCAGGGAAGGGTTTTTTTTTTGCATTTTTTCCAAAATTGGGAAAGGGTAAAAAAGAAAGAAAGAAAGAAAGAAAGAAAGAAAGAAAGAAAGAAAGAAAGAAAGAAAGAAAGAAAGAAAAAGAAAAAGATAAAGAAAGAAAAAATCAAATAGCTCAACATTCCGGGTCGTCTAGTGGTTAGCATTCGGTGCTCTAACCTCTGTGGCCTGGTTTGATTCACTTCCAGGGAAGGGTTTTTTTTTTGCATTTTTTCCAAAATTGGGAAAGGGTAAAAAAGAAAGAAAGAAAGAAAGAAAGAAAGAAAGAAAGAAAGAAAGAAAGAAAGAAAGAAAGAAAAAGAAAAAGTTAAAGAAAGAAAAAATCAAATAGCTCAACATTCCGGGTCGTCTAGTGGTTAGCATTCGGTGCTCTAACCTCTGTGGCCTGGTTTGATTCACTTCCAGGGAAGGGTTTTATTTTTGCATTTTTTCCAAAATTGGGAAAGGGTAAAAAAGAAAGAAAGAAAGAAAGAAAGAAAGAAAGAAAGAAAGAAAGAAAGAAAAAGAAAAAGATAAAGAAAGAAAAAATCAAACAGCTCAACATTCCTGGTTGTCTAGTGGTTAGCATTCGGTGCTCTGACCGCTGTGGACTGGTTTGATTCACTTCCAGGGAAGGTTTTTTTTTTGCATTTTCTCCAACAAAGTGGGGAAGGTTAAAAAAAATAACCTCGCCCAAACAGGGACTTGAACCCTGGACCCACAGATTAAAAGTCTGATGCTCTACCGACTGAGCTATCCGGGCTCATTAAATAAAAACGCTTACTTGGGCAGAAAAAAAGATATACAGAAAGAATAAAAAAAGAAAAAAAAGAAAAGAAAGAAAGAAAGAAAGAAAGAAAGAAAGAAAGAAAGAAAGAAAGAAAGAAAGAAAAAGAAAAAGATAAAGAAAGAAAAAATCAAACAGCTCAACAGTCCTGGTTGTCTAGTGGTTAGCATTCGGTGCTCTGACCGCTGTGGACTGGTTTGATTCACTTCCAGGGAAGGGTTTTTTTTTGCATTTTCTCGAACAAAGTGGGGAAGGTTAAAAAAAATAGCCTCGCCCAAACAGGGACTTGAACCCTGGACCCTCAGATTAAAAGTTTGATGCTCTACCGACTGAGCTATCCGGGCTCATTAAATAAAAACGCTTACTTGGGCAGAAAAAAAGATATACAGAAAGAATAAAAAAAGAAAAAAAAGAAAAGAAAGAAAAAGAAAGAAAGAAAGAAAGAAAGAAAGAAAGAAAGAAAGAAAGAAAGAAAGAAAGAAAGAAAGAAAAAGAAAAAGATAAAGAAAGAAAAAATCAAATAGCTCAACATTCTGGGTCGTCTAGTGGTTAGCATTCGGTGCTCTAACCTCTGTGGCCTGGTTTGATTCAGTTACAGGGAAGGGTTTTTTTTTTGCATTTTTTCCAAAATTGGGAAAGGGTAAAAAAGAAAGAAAGAAAGAAAGAAAGAAAGAAAAAGAAAAAGATAAAGAAAGAAAAAATCAAACAGCTCAACATTCCTGGTTGTCTAGTGGTTAGCATTCGGTGCTCTGACCGCTGTGGACTGGTTTGATTCACTTCCAGGGAAGGGTTTTTTTTTGCATTTTCTCCAACAAAGTGGGGAAGGTTAAAAAAAATAGCCTCGCCCAAACAGGGACTTGAACCCTGGACCCTCAGATTAAAAGTTTGATGCTCTACCGACTGAGCTATCCGGGCTCATTAAATAAAAACGCTTACTTGGGCAGAAAAAAAGATATACAGAAAGAATAAAAAAAGAAAAAAAAGAAAAGAAAGAAAGAAAGAAAGAAAGAAAGAAAGAAAGAAAGAAAGAAAGAAAGAAAGAAAGAAAAAGAAAAAGATAAAGAAAGAAAAAATCAAACAGCTCAACATTCCTGGTTGTCTAGTGGTTAGCATTTGGTGCTCTGACCGCTGTGGACTGGTTTGATTCACTTCCAGGGAAGGTTTTTTTTTTGCATTTTCTCCAACAAAGTGGGGAAGGTTAAAAAAAATAGCCTCGCCCAAACAGGGACTTGAACCCTGGACCCTCAGATTAAGAGTCTGATGCTCTACCGACTGAGCTATCCGGGCTCATTAAATAAAAATGATTACTTGGGCAGAAAAAAAGATATACAGAAAGAATAAAAAAAGAAAAAAAAGTGAAAGAAAGAAAGAAAGAAAGAAAGAAAGAAAAAGAAAAAGATAAAGAAAGAAAAAATCAAACAGCTCAACATTCCTGGTTGTCTAGTGGTTAGCATTCGGTGCTCTGACCGCTGTGGACTGGTTTGATTCACTTCCAGGGAAGGTTTTTTTTTTGCATTTTCTCCAACAAAGTGGGGAAGGTTAAAAAAAATAGCCTCGCCCAAACAGGGACTTGAACCCTGGACCCTCAGATTAAAAGTCTGATGCTCTACCGACTGAGCTATCCGGGCTCATTAAATAAAAACGCTTACTTGGGCAGAAAAAAAGATATACAGAAAGAATAAAAAAAGAAAAAAAAGAAAAAGAAAGAAAGAAAGAAAGAAAGAAAGAAAGAAAGAAAGAAAGAAAGAAAGAAAGAAAAAGAAAAAGATAAAGAAAGAAAAAATCAAATAGCTCAACATTCTGGGTCGTCTAGTGGTTAGCATTCGGTGCTCTAACCTCTGTGGCCTGGTTTGATTCAGTTACAGGGAAGGGTTTTTTTTTTTGCATTTTTTCCAAAATTGGGAAAGGGTAAAAAAGAAAGAAAGAAAGAAAGAAAGAAAGAAAGAAAGAAAAAGAAAAAGATAAAGAAAGAAAAAATCAAACAGCTCAACATTCCTGGTTGTCTAGTGGTTAGCATTTGGTGCTCTGACCGCTGTGGACTGGTTTGATTCACTTCCAGGGAAGGTTTTTTTTTTGCATTTTCTCCAACAAAGTGGGGAAGGTTAAAAAAAATAGCCTCGCCCAAACAGGGACTTGAACCCTGGACCCTCAGATTAAGAGTCTGATGCTCTACCGACTGAGCTATCCGGGCTCATTAAATAAAAATGCTTACTTGGGCAGAAAAAAAGATATACAGAAAGAATAAAAAAAGAAAAAAAAGAATGAAAAAGAAAGAAAGAAAGAAAGAAAGAAAGAAAGAAAGAAAGAAAGAAAGAAAGAAAAAGAAAAAGATAAAGAAAGAAAAAATCAAACAGCTCAACATTCCTGGTTGTCTAGTGGTTAGCATTCGGTGCTCTGACCGCTGTGGAGTGGTTTGATTCACTTCCAGGGAAGGTTTTTTTTTTGCATTTTCTCCAACAAAGTGGGGAAGGTTAAAAAAAATAACCTCGCCCAAACAGGGACTTGAACCCTGGACCCTCAGATTAAAAGTCTGATGCTCTACCGACTGAGCTATCCGGGCTCATTAAACAAAAACGCTTACTTGGGCAGAAAAAAAGATATACAGAAAGAATAAAAAAAGAAAAAAAAGAAAAGAAAGAAAGAAAGAAAGAAAGAAAGAAAGAAAGAAAGAAAGAAAGAAAGAAAGAAAGAAAAAGAAAAAGATAAAGAAAGAAAAAATCAAATAGCTCAACATTCTGGGTCGTCTAGTGGTTAGCATTCGGTGCTCTAACCTCTGTGGCCTGGTTTGATTCAGTTACAGGGAAGGGGTTTTTTTTTTGCATTTTTTCCAAAATTGGGAAAGGGTAAAAAAGAAAGAAAGAAAGAAAGAAAGAAAGAAAAAGAAAAAGATAAAGAAAGAAAAAATCAAAGAGCTCAACATTCCTGGTTGTCTAGTGGTTAGCATTCGGTGCTCTGACCGCTGTGGACTGGTTTGATTCACTTCCAGGGAAGGTTTTTTTTTTGCATTTTCTCCAACAAAGTGGGGAAGGTTAAAAAAAATAGCCTCGCCCAAACAGGGACTTGAACCCTGGACCCTCAGATTAAAAGTTTGATGCTCTACCGACTGAGCTATCCGGGCTCATTAAATAAAAACGCTTACTTGGGCAGAAAAAAAGATATACAGAAAGAATAAAAAAAGAAAAAAAAGAAAAGAAAGAAAGAAAGAAAGAAAGAAAGAAAGAAAGAAAGAAAGAAAGAAAAAGAAAAAGAAAAAGAAAGAAAAAGAAAAAGATAAAGAAAGAAAAAATCAAATAGCTCAACATTCTGGGTCGTCTAGTGGTTAGCATTCGGTGCTCTAACCTCTGTGGCCTGGTTTGATTCAGTTACAGGGAAGGGTTTTTTTTTTGCATTTTTTTTAAAATTGGGAATGGGTAAAAAAGAAAGAAAGAAAGAAAGAAAGAAAGAAAGAAAGAAAGAAAGAAAAAGAAAAAGATAAAGAAAGAAAAAATCAAACAGCTCAACATTCCTGGTTGTCTAGTGGTTAGCATTCGGTGCTCTGACCGCTGTGGACTGGTTTGATTCACTTCCAGGGAAGGTTTTTTTTTTGCATTTTCTCCAACAAAGTGGGGAAGGTTAAAAAAAATAGCCTCGCCCAAACAGGGACTTGAACCCTGGACCCTCAGATTAAAAGTTTGATGCTCTACCGACTGAGCTATCCGGGATCATTAAATAAAAACGCTTACTTGGGCAGAAAAAAAGATATACAGAAAGAATAAAAAAAGAAAAAAAAGAAAAGAAAGAAAGAAAGAAAGAAAGAAAGAAAGAAAGAAAGAAAGAAAGAAAGAAAGAAAGAAAGAAAGAAAGAAAGAAAAAGAAAAAGATAAAGAAAGAAAAAATCAAATAGCTCAACATTCTGGGTCGTCTAGTGGTTAGCATTCGGTGCTCTAACCTCTGTGGCCTGGTTTGATTCAGTTACAGGGAAGGGTTTTTTTTTTGCATTTTTTCCAAAATTGGGAAAGGGTAAAAAAGAAAGAAAGAAAGAAAGAAAGAAAGAAAAAGAAAAAGATAAAGAAAGAAAAAATCAAACAGCTCAACATTCCTGGTTGTCTAGTGGTTAGCATTCGGTGCTCTGACCGCTGTGGACTGGTTTGATTCACTTCCAGGGAAGGTTTTTTTTTTGCATTTTCTCCAACAAAGTGGGGAAGGTTAAAAAAAATAGCCTCGCCCAAACAGGGACTTGAACCCTGGACCCTCAGATTAAAAGTTTGATGCTCTACCGACTGAGCTATCCGGGCTCATTAAATAAAAACGCTTACTTGGGCAGAAAAAAAGATATACAGAAAGAATAAAAAAAGAAAAAAAAGTGAAAGAAAGAAAGAAAGAAAGAAAGAAAGAAAGAAAGAAAGAAAGAAAGAAAAAGAAAAAGATAAAGAAAGAAAAAATCAAACAGCTCAACATTCCTGGTTGTCTAGTGGTTAGCATTCGGTGCTCTGACCGCTGTGGAGTGGTTTGATTCACTTCCAGGGAAGGTTTTTTTTTTGCATTTTCTCCAACAAAGTGGGGAAGGTTAAAAAAAATAGCCTCGCCCAAACAGGGACTTGAACCCTGGACCCTCAGATTAAAAGTTTGATGCTCTACCGACTGAGCTATCCGGGCTCATTAAATAAAAACGCTTACTTGGGCAGAAAAAAAGATATACAGAAAGAATAAAAAAAGAAAAAAAGAAAAGAAAGAAAGAAAGAAAGAAAGAAAGAAAGAAAGAAAGAAAGAAAGAAAGAAAGAAAGAAAGAAAGAAAAAGAAAAAGATAAAGAAAGAAAAAATCAAATAGCTCAACATTCTGGGTCGTCTAGTGGTTAGCATTCGGTGCTCTAACCTCTGTGGCCTGGTTTGATTCAGTTACAGGGAAGGGTTTTTTTTTTGCATTTTTTCCAAAATTGGGAAAGGGTAAAAAAGAAAGAAAGAAAGAAAGAAAGAAAGAAAAAGAAAAAGATAAAGAAAGAAAAAATCAAACAGCTCAACAGTCCTGGTTGTCTAGTGGTTAGCATTCGGTGCTCTGACCGCTGTGGACTGGTTTGATTCACTTCCAGGGAAGGTTTTTTTTTTGCATTTTCTCGAACAAAGTGGGGAAGGTTAAAAAAAATAGCCTCGCCCAAACAGGGACTTGAACCCTGGACCCTCAGATTAAAAGTCTGATGCTCTACCGACTGAGCTATCCGGGCTCATTAAATAAAAACGCTTACTTGGGCAGAAAAAAAGATATACAGAAAGAATAAAAAAAGAAAAAAAAGAAAAGAAAGAAAGAAAGAAAGAAAGAAAGAAAGAAAGAAAGAAAGAAAGAAAGAAAGAAAGAAAAAGAAAAAGATAAAGAAAGAAAAAGAAAAAGATAAAGAAAGAAAAAATCAAATAGCTCAACATTCTGGGTCGTCTAGTGGTTAGCATTCGGTGCTCTAACCTCTGTGCCCTGGTTTGATTCAGTTACAGGGAAGGGTTTTTTTTTTGCATTTTTTTTAAAATTGGGAATGGGTAAAAAAGAAAGAAAGAAAGAAAGAAAGAAAGAAAGAAAGAAAGAAAGAAAAAGAAAAAGATAAAGAAAGAAAAAATCAAACAGCTCAACATTCCTGGTTGTCTAGTGGTTAGCATTCGGTGCTCTGACCGCTGTGGACTGGTTTGATTCACTTCCAGGGAAGGGTTTTTTTTTGCATTTTCTCCAACAAAGTGGGGAAGGTTAAAAAAAATAGCCTCGCCCAAACAGGGACTTGAACCCTGGACCCTCAGATTAAAAGTTTGATGCTCTACCGACTGAGCTATCCGGGCTCATTAAATAAAAACGCTTACTTGGGCAGAAAAAAAGATATACAGAAAGAATAAAAAAAGAAAAAAAAGAAAAGAAAGAAAGAAAGAAAGAAAGAAAGAAAGAAAGAAAGAAAGAAAGAAAGAAAGAAAGAAAGAAAGAAAAAGAAAAAGATAAAGAAAGAAAAAATCAAATAGCTCAACATTCTGGGTCGTCTAGTGGTTAGCATTCGGTGCTCTAACCTCTGTGGCCTGGTTTGATTCAGTTACAGGGAAGGGTTTTTTTTTTGCATTTTTTTTAAAATTGGGAATGGGTAAAAAAGAAAGAAAGAAAGAAAGAAAGAAAGAAAGAAAGAAAGAAAGAAAAAGAAAAAGATAAAGAAAGAAAAAATCAAACAGCTCAACATTCCTGGTTGTCTAGTGGTTAGCATTCGGTGCTCTGACCGCTGTGGACTGGTTTGATTCACTTCCAGGGAAGGGTTTTTTTTTGCATTTTCTCCAACAAAGTGGGGAAGGTTAAAAAAAATAGCCTCGCCCAAACAGGGACTTGAACCCTGGACCCTCAGATTAAAAGTTTGATGCTCTACCGACTGAGCTATCCGGGCTCATTAAATAAAAACGCTTACTTGGGCAGAAAAAAAGATATACAGAAAGAATAAAAAAAGAAAAAAAAGAAAAGAAAGAAAGAAAGAAAGAAAGAAAGAAAGAAAGAAAGAAAGAAAGAAAGAAAGAAAGAAAAAGAAAAAGATAAAGAAAGAAAAAATCAAATAGCTCAACATTCTGGGTCGTCTAGTGGTTAGCATTCGGTGCTCTAACCTCTGTGGCCTGGTTTGATTCAGTTACAGGGAAGGGTTTTTTTTTTGCATTTTTTCCAAAATTGGGAAAGGGTAAAAAAGAAAGAAAGAAAGAAAGAAAGAAAGAAAAAGAAAAAGATAAAGAAAGAAAAAATCAAACAGCTCAACATTCCTGGTTGTCTAGTGGTTAGCATTCGGTGCTCTGACCGCTGTGGACTGGTTTGATTCACTTCCAGGGAAGGTTTTTTTTTTGCATTTTCTCCAACAAAGTGGGGAAGGTTAAAAAAAATAGCCTCGCCCAAACAGGGACTTGAACCCTGGACCCTCAGATTAAAAGTTTGATGCTCTACCGACTGAGCTATCCGGGCTCATTAAATAAAAACGCTTACTTGGGCAGAAAAAAAGATATACAGAAAGAATAAAAAAAGAAAAAAAAGAAAAGAAAGAAAGAAAGAAAGAAAGAAAGAAAGAAAGAAAGAAAAAGAAAAAGATAAAGAAAGAAAAAATCAAACAGCTCAACATTCCTGGTTGTCTAGTGGTTAGCATTTGGTGCTCTGACCGCTGTGGACTGGTTTGATTCACTTCCAGGGAAGGTTTTTTTTTTGCATTTTCTCCAACAAAGTGGGGAAGGTTAAAAAAAATAGCCTCGCCCAAACAGGGACTTGAACCCTGGACCCTCAGATTAAGAGTCTGATGCTCTACCGACTGAGCTATCCGGGCTCATTAAATAAAAATGCTTACTTGGGCAGAAAAAAAGATATACAGAAAGAATAAAAAAAGAAAAAAAAGAAAGAAAGAAAGAAAGAAAGAAAGAAAGATAGAAAGAAAAAGAAAAAGATAAAGAAAGAAAAAATCAAACAGCTCAACATTCCTGGTTGTCTAGTGGTTAGCATTTGGTGCTCTGACCGCTGTGGACTGGTTTGATTCACTTCCAGGGAAGGTTTTTTTTTTGCATTTTCTCCAACAAAGTGGGGAAGGTTAAAAAAAATAGCCTCGCCCAAACAGGGACTTGAACCCTGGACCATCAGATTAAGAGTCTGATGCTCTACCGACTGAGCTATCCGGGCTCATTAAATAAAAATGCTTACTTGGGCAGAAAAAAAGATATACAGAAAGAATAAAAAAAGAAAAAAAAGTGAAAGAAAGAAAGAAAGAAAGAAAGAAAGAAAGAAAGAAAGAAAGAAAAAGAAAAAGATAAAGAAAGAAAAAATCAAACAGCTCAACATTCCTGGTTGTCTAGTGGTTAGCATTCGGTGCTCTGACCGCTGTGGAGTGGTTTGATTCACTTCCAGGGAAGGTTTTTTTTTTTGCATTTTCTCCAACAAAGTGGGGAAGGTTAAAAAAAATAGCCTCGCCCAAACAGGGACTTGAACCCTGGACCCTCAGATTAAAAGTTTGATGCTCTACCGACTGAGCTATCCGGGCTCATTAAATAAAAACGCTTACTTGGGCAGAAAAAAAGATATACAGAAAGAATAAAAAAAGAAAAAAAAGAAAAGAAAGAAAAAGAAAGAAAGAAAGAAAGAAAGAAAGAAAGAAAGAAAGAAAGAAAGAAAGAAAGAAAAAGAAAAAGATAAAGAAAGAAAAAATCAAATAGCTCAACATTCTGGGTCGTCTAGTGGTTAGCATTCGGTGCTCTAACCTCTGTGGCCTGGTTTGATTCAGTTATAGGGAAGGGTTTTTTTTTTGCATTTTTTCCAAAATTGGGAAAGGGTAAAAAAGAAAGAAAGAAAGAAAGAAAGAAAGAAAGAAAAAGAAAAAGATAAAGAAAGAAAAAATCAAACAGCTCAACATTCCTGGTTGTCTAGTGGTTAGCATTCGGTGCTCTGACCGCTGTGGACTGGTTTGATTCACTTCCAGGGAAGGTTTTTTTTTTGCATTTTCTCCAACAAAGTGGGGAAGGTTAAAAAAAATAGCCTCGCCCAAACAGGGACTTGAACCCTGGACCCTCAGATTAAAAGTTTGATGCTCTACCGACTGAGCTATCCGGGCTCATTAAATAAAAACGCTTACTTGGGCAGAAAAAAAGATATACAGAAAGAATAAAAAAAGAAAAAAAAGAAAAGAAAGAAAGAAAGAAAGAAAGAAAGAAAGAAAGAAAGAAAGAAAAAGAAAAAGATAAAGAAAGAAAAAATCAAACAGCTCAACATTCCTGGTTGTCTAGTGGTTAGCATTTGGTGCTCTGACCGCTGTGGACTGGTTTGATTCACTTCCAGGGAAGGTTTTTTTTTTGCATTTTCTCCAACAAAGTGGGGAAGGTTAAAAAAAATAGCCTCGCCCAAACAGGGACTTGAACCCTGGACCCTCAGATTAAGAGTCTGATGCTCTACCGACTGAGCTATCCGGGCTCATTAAATAAAAATGCTTACTTGGGCAGAAAAAAAGATATACAGAAAGAATAAAAAAAGAAAAAAAAGAATGAAAAAGAAAGAAAGAAAGAAAGAAAGAAAGAAAGAAAGAAAGAAAGAAAAAGAAAAAGATAAAGAAAGAAAAAATCAAACAGCTCAACATTCCTGGTTGTCTAGTGGTTAGCATTCGGTGCTCTGACCGCTGTGGAGTGGTTTGATTCACTTCCAGGGAAGGTTTTTTTTTTGCATTTTCTCCAACAAAGTGGGGAAGGTTAAAAAAAATAGCCTCGCCCAAACAGGGACTTGAACCCTGGACCCTCAGATTAAAAGTCTGATGCTCTACCGACTGAGCTATCCGGGCTCATTAAACAAAAACGCTTACTTGGGCAGAAAAAAAGATATACAGAAAGAATAAAAAAAGAAAAAAAAGAAAAGAAAGAAAGAAAGAAAGAAAGAAAAAGAAAAAGATAAAGAAAGAAAAAATCAAATAGCTCAACATTCTGGGTCGTCTAGTGGTTAGCATTCGGTGCTCTAACCTCTGTGGCCTGGTTTGATTCAGTTACAGGGAAGGGGTTTTTTTTTTGCATTTTTTCCAAAATTGGGAAAGGGTAAAAAAGAAAGAAAGAAAGAAAGAAAGAAAGAAAAAGAAAAAGATAAAGAAAGAAAAAATCAAAGAGCTCAACATTCCTGGTTGTCTAGTGGTTAGCATTCGGTGCTCTGACCGCTGTGGACTGGTTTGATTCACTTCCAGGGAAGGTTTTTTTTTTGCATTTTCTCCAACAAAGTGGGGAAGGTTAAAAAAAATAGCCTCGCCCAAACAGGGACTTGAACCCTGGACCCTCAGATTAAAAGTTTGATGCTCTACCGACTGAGCTATTCGGGCTCATTAAATAACAACGCTTACTTGGGCAGAAAAAAAGATATACAGAAAGAATAAAAAAAGAAAAAAAAGAAAAGAAAGAAAGAAAGAAAGAAAGAAAGAAAGAAAAAGAAAAAGATAAAGAAAGAAAAAATCAAATAGCTCAACATTCCGGGTCGTCTAGTGGTTAGCATTCGGTGCTCTAACCTCTGTGGCCTGGTTTGATTCACTTCCAGGGAAGGTTTTTTTTTTTTGCATTTTTTCCAAAATTGGGAAAGGGTAAAAAAGAAAGAAAGAAAGAAAGAAAGAAAGAAAGAAAGAAAGAAAAAGAAAAAGATAAAGAAAGAAAAAATCAAACAGCTCAACATTCCTGGTTGTCTAGTGGTTAGCATTCGGTGCTCTGACCGCTGTGGACTGGTTTGATTCACTTCCAGGGAAGGTTTTTTTTTTGCATTTTCTCCAACAAAGTGGGGAAGGTTAAAAAAAATAGCCTTGCCCAAACAGGGACTTGAACCCTGGACCCTCAGATTAAAAGTCTGATGCTCTACCGACTGAGCTATCCGGGCTCATTAAATAAAAACGCTTACTTGGGCAGAAAAAAAGATATACAGAAAGAATAAAAAAAGAAAAAAAAGAAAAGAAAGAAAGAAAGAAAGAAAAAGAAAGAAAGAAAGAAAGAAAGAAAGAAAGAAAGAAAGAAAGAAAAAGAAAAAGATAAAGAAAGAAAAAATCAAATAGCTCAACATTCTGGGTCGTCTAGTGGTTAGCATTCGGTGCTCTAACCTCTGTGGCCTGGTTTGATTCAGTTACAGGGAAGGGTTTTTTTTTTTGCATTTTTTCCAAAATTGGGAAAGGGTAAAAAAGAAAGAAAGAAAGAAAGAAAGAAAGAAAAAGAAAAAGATAAAGAAAGAAAAAATCAAACAGCTCAACATTCCTGGTTGTCTAGTGGTTAGCATTCGGTGCTCTGACCGCTGTGGACTGGTTTGATTCACTTCCAGGGAAGGTTTTTTTTTTGCATTTTCTCCAACAAAGTGGGGAAGGTTAAAATAAATAGCCTCGCCCAAACAGGGACTTGAACCCTGGACCCTCAGATTAAAAGTTTGATGCTCTACCGACTGAGCTATCCGGGCTCATTAAATAAAAACGCTTACTTGGGCAGAAAAAAAGATATACAGAAAGAATAAAAAAAGAAAAAAAAGAAAAGAAAGAAAGAAAGAAAGAAAGAAAGAAAGAAAGAAAGAAAGAAAGAAAGAAAGAAAGAAAGAAAGAAAAAGAAAAAGCTAAAGAAAGAAAAAATCAAATAGCTCAACATTCCGGGTCGTCTAGTGGTTAGCATTCGGTGCTCTAACCTCTGTGCCTGGTTTGATTCACTTCCAGGGAAGGGTTTTTTTTTTTGCATTTTTTCCAAAATTGGGAAAGGGTAAAAAAGAAAGAAAGAAAGAAAGAAAGAAAGAAAGAAAGAAAGAAAGAAAGAAAGAAAAAGAAAAAGATAAAGAAAGAAAAAATCAAACAGCTCAACATTCCTGGTTGTCTAGTGGTTAGCATTCGGTGCTCTGACCGCTGTGGACTGGTTTGATTCACTTCCAGGGAAGGGTTTTTTTTTGCATTTTCTCCAACAAAGTGGGGAAGGTTAAAAAAAATAGCCTCGCCCAAACAGGGACTTGAACCCTGGACCCTCAGATTAAAAGTCTGATGCTCTACCGACTGAGCTATCCGGGCTCATTAAACAAAAACGCTTACTTGGGCAGAAAAAAAGATATACAGAAAGAATAAAAAAAGAAAAAAAAGAAAAGAAAGAAAGAAAGAAAGAAAGAAAGAAAGAAAGAAAGAAAGAAAGAAAGAAAGAAAGAAAGAAAAAGAAAAAGATAAAGAAAGAAAAAATCAAATAGCTCAACATTCTGGGTCGTCTAGTGGTTAGCATTCGGTGCTCTAACCTCTGTGGCCTGGTTTGATTCAGTTACAGGGAAGGGGTTTTTTTTTTGCATATTTTCCAAAATTGGGAAAGGGTAAAAAAGAAAGAAAGAAAGAAAGAAAGAAAGAAAAAGAAAAAGGTAAAGAAAGAAAAAATCAAAGAGCTCAACATTCCTGGTTGTCTAGTGGTTAGCATTCGGTGCTCTGACCGCTGTGGACTGGTTTGATTCACTTCCAGGGAAGGTTTTTTTTTTGCATTTTCTCCAACAAAGTGGGGAAGGTTAAAAAAAATAGCCTCGCCCAAACAGGGACTTGAACCCTGGACCCTCAGATTAAAAGTTTGATGCTCTACCGACTGAGCTATTCGGGCTCATTAAATAACAACGCTTACTTGGGCAGAAAAAAAGATATACAGAAAGAATAAAAAAAGAAAAAAAAGAAAAGAAAGAAAGAAAGAAAGAAAGAAAGAAAGAAAAAGAAAAAGATAAAGAAAGAAAAAATCAAATAGCTCAACATTCCGGGTCGTCTAGTGGTTAGCATTCGGTGCTCTAACCTCTGTGGCCTGGTTTGATTCACTTCCAGGGAAGGTTTTTTTTTTTTGCATTTTTTCCAAAATTGGGAAAGGGTAAAAAAGAAAGAAAGAAAGAAAGAAAGAAAGAAAGAAAGAAAGAAAAAGAAAAAGATAAAGAAAGAAAAAATCAAACAGCTCAACATTCCTGGTTGTCTAGTGGTTAGCATTCGGTGCTCTGACCGCTGTGGACTGGTTTGATTCACTTCCAGGGAAGGGTTTTTTTTTGCATTTTCTCCAACAAAGTGGGGAAGGTTAAAAAAAATAGCCTCGCCCAAACAGGGACTTGAACCCTGGACCCTCAGATTAAAAGTCTGATGCTCTACCGACTGAGCTATCCGGGCTCATTAAACAAAAACGCTTACTTGGGCAGAAAAAAAGATATACAGAAAGAATAAAAAAAGAAAAAAAAGAAAAGAAAGAAAGAAAGAAAGAAAGAAAGAAAGAAAGAAAGAAAGAAAGAAAGAAAAAGAAAAAGATAAAGAAAGAAAAAATCAAATAGCTCAACATTCCGGGTCGTCTAGTGGTTAGCATTCGGTGCTCTAACCTCTGTGGCCTGGTTTGATTCACTTCCAGGGAAGGTTTTTTTTTTTTGCATTTTTTCCAAAATTGGGAAAGGGTAAAAAAGAAAGAAAGAAAGAAAGAAAGAAAGAAAGAAAGAAAGAAAAAGAAAAAGATAAAGAAAGAAAAAATCAAACAGCTCAACATTCCTGGTTGTCTAGTGGTTAGCATTCGGTGCTCTGACCGCTGTGGACTGGTTTGATTCACTTCCAGGGAAGGGTTTTTTTTTGCATTTTCTCCAACAAAGTGGGGAAGGTTAAAAAAAATAGCCTCGCCCAAACAGGGACTTGAACCCTGGACCCTCAGATTAAAAGTCTGATGCTCTACCGACTGAGCTATCCGGGCTCATTAAACAAAAACGCTTACTTGGGCAGAAAAAAAGATATACAGAAAGAATAAAAAAAGAAAAAAAAGAAAAGAAAGAAAGAAAGAAAGAAAGAAAGAAAGAAAGAAAGAAAGAAAGAAAGAAAGAAAGAAAAAGAAAAAGATAAAGAAAGAAAAAATCAAATAGCTCAACATTCCGGGTCGTCTAGTGGTTAGCATTCGGTGCTCTAACCTCTGTGGCCTGGTTTGATTCACTTCCAGGGAAGGTTTTTTTTTTTTGCATTTTTTCCAAAATTGGGAAAGGGTAAAAAAGAAAGAAAGAAAGAAAGAAAGAAAGAAAGAAAGAAAGAAAAAGAAAAAGATAAAGAAAGAAAAAATCAAACAGCTCAACATTCCTGGTTGTCTAGTGGTTAGCATTCGGTGCTCTGACCGCTGTGGACTGGTTTGATTCACTTCCAGGGAAGGGTTTTTTTTTGCATTTTCTCCAACAAAGTGGGGAAGGTTAAAAAAAATAGCCTCGCCCAAACAGGGACTTGAACCCTGGACCCTCAGATTAAAAGTCTGATGCTCTACCGACTGAGCTATCCGGGCTCATTAAACAAAAACGCTTACTTGGGCAGAAAAAAAGATATACAGAAAGAATAAAAAAAGAAAAAAAAGAAAAGAAAGAAAGAAAGAAAGAAAGAAAGAAAGAAAGAAAGAAAGAAAGAAAGAAAGAAAGAAAAAGAAAAAGATAAAGAAAGAAAAAATCAAATAGCTCAACATTCTGGGTCGTCTAGTGGTTAGCATTCGGTGCTCTAACCTCTGTGGCCTGGTTTGATTCAGTTACAGGGAAGGGGTTTTTTTTTTGCATATTTTCCAAAATTGGGAAAGGGTAAAAAAGAAAGAAAGAAAGAAAGAAAGAAAGAAAAAGAAAAAGATAAAGAAAGAAAAAATCAAAGAGCTCAACATTCCTGGTTGTCTAGTGGTTAGCATTCGGTGCTCTGACCGCTGTGGACTGGTTTGATTCACTTCCAGGGAAGGTTTTTTTTTTGCATTTTCTCCAACAAAGTGGGGAAGGTTAAAAAAAATAGCCTCGCCCAAACAGGGACTTGAACCCTGGACCCTCAGATTAAAAGTTTGATGCTCTACCGACTGAGCTATTCGGGCTCATTAAATAACAACGCTTACTTGGGCAGAAAAAAAGATATACAGAAAGAATAAAAAAAGAAAAAAAAGAAAAGAAAGAAAGAAAGAAAGAAAGAAAGAAAGAAAAAGAAAAAGATAAAGAAAGAAAAAATCAAATAGCTCAACATTCCGGGTCGTCTAGTGGTTAGCATTCGGTGCTCTAACCTCTGTGGCCTGGTTTGATTCACTTCCAGGGAAGGTTTTTTTTTTTTGCATTTTTTCCAAAATTGGGAAAGGGTAAAAAAGAAAGAAAGAAAGAAAGAAAGAAAGAAAGAAAGAAAGAAAAAGAAAAAGATAAAGAAAGAAAAAATCAAACAGCTCAACATTCCTGGTTGTCTAGTGGTTAGCATTCGGTGCTCTGACCGCTGTGGACTGGTTTGATTCACTTCCAGGGAAGGGTTTTTTTTTGCATTTTCTCCAACAAAGTGGGGAAGGTTAAAAAAAATAGCCTCGCCCAAACAGGGACTTGAACCCTGGACCCTCAGATTAAAAGTCTGATGCTCTACCGACTGAGCTATCCGGGCTCATTAAATAAAATCGCTTACTTGGGCAGAAAAAAAGATATACAGAAAGAATAAAAAAAGAAAAAAAAGAAAAGAAAGAAAGAAAGAAAGAAAGAAAGAAAGAAAGAAAGAAAAAGAAAAAGATAAAGAAAGAAAAAGAAAAAGATAAAGAAAGAAAAAATCAAATAGCTCAACATTCTGGGTCGTCTAGTGGTTAGCATTCGGTGCTCTAACCTCTGTGGCCTGGTTTGATTCAGTTACAGGGAAGGGTTTTTTTTTTTGCATTTTTTCCAAAATTGGGAAAGGGTAAAAAAGAAAGAAAGAAAGAAAGAAAGAAAGAAAAAGAAAAAGATAAAGAAAGAAAAAATCAAACAGCTCAACATTCCTGGTTGTCTAGTGGTTAGCATTCGGTGCTCTGACCGCTGTGGACTGGTTTGATTCACTTCCAGGGAAGGTTTTTTTTTTGCATTTTCTCCAACAAAGTGGGGAAGGTTAAAAAAAATAGCCTCGCCCAAACAGGGACTTGAACCCTGGACCCTCAGATTAAAAGTTTGATGCTCTACCGACTGAGCTATCCGGGCTCATTAAATAAAAACGCTTACTTGGGCAGAAAAAAAGATATACAGAAAGAATAAAAAAAGAAAAAAAAGAAAAGAAAGAAAGAAAGAAAGAAAGAAAGAAAGAAAGAAAGAAAGAAAGAAAAAGAAAAAGATAAAGAAAGAAAAAATCAAACAGCTCAACATTCCGGGTTGTCTAGTGGTTAGCATTCGGTGCTCTGACCGCTGTGGACTGGTTTGATTCACTTCCAGGGAAGGGTTTTTTTTTGCATTTTCTCCAACAAAGTGGGGAAGGTTAAAAAAAATAGCCTCGCCCAAACAGGGACTTGAACCCTGGACCCTCAGATTAAAAGTCTGATGCTCTACCGACTGAGCTATCCGGGCTCATTAAATAAAATCGCTTACTTGGGCAGAAAAAAAGATATACAGAAAGAATAAAAAAAGAAAAAAAAGAAAAGAAGAAAGAAAGAAAGAAAGAAAGAAAGAAAGAAAGAAAGAAAGAAAGAAAGAAAGAAAGAAAGAAAAAGAAAAAGATAAAGAAAGAAAAAATCAAATAGCTCAACATTCCGGGTCGTCTAGTGGTTAGCATTCGGTGCTCTAACCTCTGTGGCCTGGTTTGATTCACTTCCAGGGAAGGGTTTTTTTTTTTGCATTTTTTCCAAAATTGGGAAAGGGTAAAAAAGAAAGAAAGAAAGAAAGAAAGAAAGAAAGAAAAAGAAAAAGATAAAGAAAGAAAAAATCAAACAGCTCAACATTCCTGGTTGTCTAGTGGTTAGCATTCGGTGCTCTGACCGCTGTGGACTGGTTTGATTCACTTCCAGGGAAGGGTTTTTTTTTGCATTTTCTCCAACAAAGTGGGGAAGGTTAAAAAAAATAGCCTCGCCCAAACAGGGACTTGAACCCTGGACCCTCAGATTAAAAGTCTGATGCTCTACCGACTGAGCTATCCGGGCTCATTAAATAAAATCGCTTACTTGGGCAGAAAAAAAGATATACAGAAAGAATAAAAAAAGAAAAAAAAGAAAAGAAAGAAAGAAAGAAAGAAAGAAAGAAAGAAAGAAAGAAAAAGAAAAAGATAAAGAAAGAAAAAGAAAAAGATAAAGAAAGAAAAAATCAAATAGCTCAACATTCTGGGTCGTCTAGTGGTTAGCATTCGGTGCTCTAACCTCTGTGGCCTGGTTTGATTCAGTTCCAGGGAAGGGTTTTTTTTTTTGCATTTTTTCCAAAATTGGGAAAGGGTAAAAAAGAAAGAAAGAAAGAAAGAAAGAAAGAAAGAAAAAGATAAAGAAAGAAAAAATCAAACAGCTCAACATTCCTGGTTGTCTAGTGGTTAGCATTCGGTGCTCTGACCGCTGTGGACTGGTTTGATTCACTTCCAGGGAAGGGTTTTTTTTTGCATTTTCTCCAACAAAGTGGGGAAGGTTAAAAAAAATAGCCTCGCCCAAACAGGGACTTGAACCCTGGACCCTCAGATTAAAAGTTTGATGCTCTACCGACTGAGCTATCCGGGCTCATTAAATAAAAACGCTTACTTGGGCAGAAAAAAAGATATACAGAAAGAATAAAAAAAGAAAAAAAAGAAAAGAAAGAAAGAAAGAAAGAAAGAAAGAAAGAAAGAAAGAAAGAAAGAAAGAAAGAAAGAAAGAAAGAAAGAAAGAAAAAGTTAAAGAAAGAAAAAATCAAATAGCTCAACATTCCGGGTCGTCTAGTGGTTAGCATTCGGTGCTCTAACCTCTGTGGCCTGGTTTGATTCACTTCCAGGGAAGGGTTTTTTTTTTTGCATTTTTTCCAAAATTGGGAAAGGGTAAAAAAGAAAGAAAGAAAGAAAGAAAGAAAGAAAGAAAGAAAGAAAAAGAAAAAGATAAAGAAAGAAAAAATCAAACAGCTCAACATTCCTGGTTGTCTAGTGGTTAGCATTCGGTGCTCTGACCGCTGTGGACTGGTTTGATTCACTTCCAGGGAAGGTTTTTTTTTTGCATTTTCTCCAACAAAGTGGGGAAGGTTAAAAAAATAGCCTCACCCAAACAGAGACTTGAACCCTGGACCCTCAGATTAAAAGTCTGATGCTCTACCGACTGAGCTATCCGGGCTCATTAAATAAAATCGCTTACTTGGGCAGAAAAAAAGATATACAGAAAGAATAAAAAAAGAAAAAAAAGAAAAGAAAGAAAGAAAGAAAGAAAGAAAGAAAGAAAGAAAAAGAAAAAGATAAAGAAAGAAAAAATCAAATAGCTCAACATTCTGGGTCGTCTAGTGGTTAGCATTCGGTGCTCTAACCTCTGTGGCCTGGTTTGATTCACTTCCAGGGAAGGGTTTTTTTTTTTGCATTTTTTCCAAAATTGGGAAAGGGTAAAAAAGAAAGAAAGAAAGAAAGAAAGAAAGAAAGAAAGAAAGAAAGAAAGAAAAAGAAAAAGATAAAGATAAAGAAAGAAAAAATCAAACAGCTCAACATTCCTGGTTGTCTAGTGGTTAGCATTCGGTGCTCTGACCGCTGTGGACTGGTTTGATTCACTTCCAGGGAAGGTTTTTTTTTTGCATTTTCTCCAACAAAGTGGGGAAGGTTAAAAAAAATAGCCTCGCCCAAACAGGGACTTGAACCCTGGACCCTGAGATTAAAAGTCTGATGCTCTACCGACTGAGCTATCCAGGCTCATTAAATAAAAACGCTTACTTGGGAAGAAAAAAAGATATACAGAAAGAATAAAAAAAGAAAAAAAAGAAAAGAAAGAAAGAAAGAAAGAAAGAAAGAAAGAAAGAAAGAAAGAAAGAAAAAGAAAAAGATAAAGAAAGAAAAAATCAAATAGCTCAACATTCCGGGTCGTCTAGTGGTTAGCATTCGGTGCTCTAACCTCTGTGGCCTGGTTTGATTCAGTTCCAGGGAAGGGTTTTTTTTTTGCATTTTTTCCAAAATTGGGAAAGGGTAAAAAAGAAAGAAAGAAAGAAAGAAAGAAAGAAAGAAAGAAAGAAAAAGAAAAAGATAAAGAAAGAAAAAATCAAACAGCTCAACATTCCTGGTTGTCTAGTGGTTAGCATTCGGTGCTCTGACCGCTGTGGACTGGTTTGATTCACTTCCAGGGAAGGTTTTTTTTTTTGCATTTTCTCCAACAAAGTGGGGAAGGTTAAAAAAAATAGCCTCTCCCAAACAGGGACTTGAACCCTGGACCCTCAGATTAAAAGTCTGATGCTCTACCGACTGAGCTATCCGGGCTCATTAAATAAAAATGCTTACTTGGGCAGAAAAAAAGATATACAGAAAGAATAAAAAAAGAAAAAAAAGAAAAGAAAGAAAGAAAGAAAGAAAGAAAGAAAGAAAGAAAGAAAGAAAGAAAGAAAGAAAGAAAGAAAAAGAAAAAGATAAAGAAAGAAAAAATCAAATAGCTCAACATTCCGGGTCGTCTAGTGGTTAGCATTCGGTGCTCTAACCTCTGTGGCCTGGTTTGATTCAGTTCCAGGGAAGGGTTTTTTTTTTTGCATTTTTTCCAAAATTGGGAAAGGGTAAAAAAGAAAGAAAGAAAGAAAGAAAGAAAGAAAGAAAGAAAGAAAGAAAGAAAGAAAGAAAGAAAGAAAAAGAAAAAGATAAAGAAAGAAAAAATCAAATAGCTCAACATTCCGGGTCGTCTAGTGGTTAGCATTCGGTGCTCTAACCTCTGTGGCCTGGTTTGATTCAGTTCCAGGGAAGGGTTTTTTTTTTTGCATTTTTTCCAAAATTGGGAAAGGGTAAAAAAGAAAGAAAGAAAGAAAGAAAGAAAGAAAGAAAGAAAGAAAGAAAGAAAAAAAAAAGATAAAGAAAGAAAAAATCAAACAGCTCAACATTCCTGGTTGTCTAGTGGTTAGCATTCGGTGCTCTGACCGCTGTGGACTGGTTTGATTCACTTCCAGGGAAGGTTTTTTTTTTGCATTTTCTCCAACAAAGTGGGGAAGGTTAAAAAAAATAGCCTTGCCCAAACAGGGACTTGAACCCTGGACCCTCAGATTAAAAGTCTGATGCTCTACCGACTGAGCTATCCGGGCTCATTAAATAAAAACGCTTACTTGGGCAGAAAAAAAGATATACAGAAAGAATAAAAAAAGAAAAAAAAAAAAGAAAGAAAGAAAGAAAGAAAGAAAGAAAGAAAGAAAGAAAGAAAGAAAGAAAGAAAGAAAGAAAGAAAGAAAGAAAAAGAAAAAGTTAAAGAAAGAAAAAATCAAATAGCTCAACATTCTGGGTCGTCTAGTGGTTAGCATTCGGTGCTCTAACCTCTGTGGCCTGGTTTGATTCAGTTCCAGGGAAGGGTTTTTTTTTTGCATTTTTTCCAAAATTGGGAAAGGGTAAAAAAGAAAGAAAGAAAGAAAGAAAGAAAGAAAGAAAGAAAAAGAAAAAGATAAAGAAAGAAAAAATCAAACAGCTCAACATTCCTGGTTGTCTAGTGGTTAGCATTCGGTGCTCTGACCGCTGTGGACTGGTTTGATTCACTTCCAGGGAAGGTTTTTTTTTGCATTTTCTCCAACAAAGTGGGGAAGGTTAAAAAAAATAGCCTCGCCCAAACAGGGACTTGAACCCTGGACCCTGAGATTAAAAGTCTGATGCTCTACCGACTGAGCTATCCGGGCTCATTAAATAAAAACGCTTACTTGGGAAGAAAAAAAGATATACAGAAAGAATAAAAAAAGAAAAAAAAGAAAAGAAAGAAAGAAAGAAAGAAAGAAAGAAAGAAAGAAAGAAAGAAAGAAAGAAAGAAAAAGAAAAAGATAAAGAAAGAAAAAATCAAATAGCTCAACATTCCGGGTCGTCTAGTGGTTAGCATTCGGTGCTCTAACCTCTGTGGCCTGGTTTGATTCAGTTCCAGGGAAGGGTTTTTTTTTTTGCATTTTTTCCAAAATTGGGAAAGGGTAAAAAAGAAAGAAAGAAAGAAAGAAAGAAAGAAAAAGAAAAAGATAAAGAAAGAAAAAATCAAACAGCTCAACATTCCTGGTTGTCTAGTGGTTAGCATTCGGTGCTCTGACCGCTGTGGACTGGTTTGATTCACTTCCAGGGAAGGTTTTTTTTTGCATTTTCTCCAACAAAGTGGGGAAGGTTAAAAAAATAGCCTTGCCCAAACAGGGACTTGAACCCTGGACCCTCAGATTAAAAGTTTGATGCTCTACCGACTGAGCTATCCGGGCTCATTAAATAAAAACGCTTACTTGGGCAGAAAAAAAGATATACAGAAAGAATAAAAAAAGAAAAAAAAGAAAAGAAAGAAAGAAAGAAAGAAAGAAAGAAAAGGAAAAAGATAAAGAAAGAAAAAATCAAATAGCTCAACATTCTGGGTCGTCTAGTGGTTAGCATTCGGTGCTCTAACCTCTGTGGCCTGGTTTGATTCAGTTCCAGGGAAGGGTTTTTTTTTTGCATTTTTTCCAAAATTGGGAAAGGGTAAAAAAGAAAGAAAGAAAGAAAGAAAGAAAGAAAGAAAAAGAAAAAGATAAAGAAAGAAAAAATCAAACAGCTCAACATTCCTGGTTGTCTAGTGGTTAGCATTCGGTGCTCTGACCGCTGTGGACTGGTTTGATTCACTTCCAGGGAAGGTTTTTTTTTTGCATTTTCTCCAACAAAGTGGGGAAGGTTAAAAAAAATAGCCTCGCCCAAACAGGGACTTGAACCCTGGACCCTGAGATTAAAAGTCTGATGCTCTACCGACTGAGCTATCCGGGCTCATTAAATAAAAACGCTTACTTGGGAAGAAAAAAAGATATACAGAAAGAATAAAAAAAGAAAAAAAAGAAAAGAAAGAAAGAAAGAAAGAAAGAAAGAAAGAAAGAAAGAAAGAAAGAAAGAAAGAAAAAGAAAAAGATAAAGAAAGAAAAAATCAAATAGCTCAACATTCCGGGTCGTCTAGTGGTTAGCATTCGGTGCTCTAACCTCTGTGGCCTGGTTTGATTCAGTTCCAGGGAAGGGTTTTTTTTTTTGCATTTTTTCCAAAATTGGGAAAGGGTAAAAAAGAAAGAAAGAAAGAAAGAAAGAAAGAAAAAGAAAAAGATAAAGAAAGAAAAAATCAAACAGCTCAACATTCCTGGTTGTCTAGTGGTTAGCATTCGGTGCTCTGACCGCTGTGGACTGGATTGATTCACTTCCAGGGAAGGTTTTTTTTTTGCATTTTCTCCAACAAAGTGGGGAAGGTTAAAAAAATAGCCTTGCCCAAACAGGGACTTGAACCCTGGACCCTCAGATTAAAAGTTTGATGCTCTACCGACTGAGCTATCCGGGCTCATTAAATAAAAACGCTTACTTGGGCAGAAAAAAAGATATACAGAAAGAATAAAAAAAGAAAAAAAAGAAAAGAAAAAGAAAGAAAGAAAGAAAGAAAGAAAGAAAGAAAGAAAGAAAGAAAGAAAGAAAGAAAGAAAGAAAGAAAAAGAAAAAGATAAAGAAAGAAAAAATCAAATAGCTCAACATTCTGGGTCGTCTAGTGGTTAGCATTCGGTGCTCTAACCTCTGTGGCCTGGTTTGATTCAGTTCCAGGGAAGGGTTTTTTTTTTGCATTTTTTCCAAAATTGGGAAAGGGTAAAAAAGAAAGAAAGAAAAAGAAAGAAAGAAAGAAAAAGAAAAAGATAAAGAAAGAAAAAATCAAACAGCTCAACATTCCTGGTTGTCTAGTGGTTAGCATTCGGTGCTCTGACCGCTGTGGACTGGTTTGATTCACTTCCAGGGAAGGTTTTTTTTTTGCATTTTCTCCAACAAAGTGGGGAAGGTTAAAAAAAATAGCCTTGCCCAAACAGGGACTTGAACCCTGGACCCTCAGATTAAAAGTCTGATGCTCTACCGACTGAGCTATCCGGGCTCATTAAATAACAACGCTTACTTGGGCAGAAAAAAAGATATACAGAAAGAATAAAAAAAGAAAAAAAAAAAGAAAGAAAGAAAGAAAGAAAGAAAGAAAGAAAGAAAGAAAGAAAGAAAGAAAGAAAAAGAAAAAGATAAAGAAAGAAAAAATCAAATAGCTCAACATTCTGGGTCGTCTAGTGGTTAGCATTCGGTGCTCTAACCTCTGTGGCCTGGTTTGATTCAGTTCCAGGGAAGGGTTTTTTTTTTGCATTTTTTCCAAAATTGGGAAAGGGTAAAAAAGAAAGAAAGAAAGAAAGAAAGAAAGAAAGAAAGAAAAAGAAAAAGATAAAGAAAGAAAAAATCAAACAGCTCAACATTCCTGGTTGTCTAGTGGTTAGCATTCGGTGCTCTGACCGCTGTGGACTGGTTTGATTCACTTCCAGGGAAGGTTTTTTTTTTGCATTTTCTCCAACAAAGTGGGGAAGGTTAAAAAAAATAGCCTCGCCCAAACAGGGACTTGAACCCTGGACCCTGAGATTAAAAGTCTGATGCTCTACCGACTGAGCTATCCGGGCTCATTAAATAAAAACGCTTACTTGGGAAGAAAAAAAGATATACAGAAAGAATAAAAAAAGAAAAAAAAGAAAAGAAAGAAAGAAAGAAAGAAAGAAAGAAAGAAAGAAAGAAAAAGAAAAAGATAAAGAAAGAAAAAATCAAATAGCTCAACATTCCGGGTCGTCTAGTGGTTAGCATTCGGTGCTCTAACCTCTGTGGCCTGGTTTGATTCAGTTCCAGGGAAGGGTTTTTTTTTTTGCATTTTTTCCAAAATTGGGAAAGGGTAAAAAAGAAAGAAAGAAAGAAAGAAAGAAAGAAAAAGAAAAAGATAAAGAAAGAAAAAATCAAACAGCTCAACATTCCTGGTTGTCTAGTGGTTAGCATTCGGTGCTCTGACCGCTGTGGACTGGTTTGATTCATTTCCAGGGAAGGTTTTTTTTTTGCATTTTCTCCAACAAAGTGGGGAAGGTTAAAAAAATAGCCTTGCCCAAACAGGGACTTGAACCCTGGACCCTCAGATTAAAAGTTTGATGCTCTACCGACTGAGCTATCCGGGCTCATTAAATAAAAACGCTTACTTGGGCAGAAAAAAAGATATACAGAAAGAATAAAAAAAGAAAAAAAAGAAAAGAAAGAAAGAAAGAAAGAAAGAAAGAAAGAAAGAAAAAGAAAAAGATAAAGAAAGAAAAAATCAAATAGCTCAACATTCTGGGTCGTCTAGTGGTTAGCATTCGGTGCTCTAACCTCTGTGGCCTGGTTTGATTCAGTTCCAGGGAAGGGTTTTTTTTTTGCATTTTTTCCAAAATTGGGAAAGGGTAAAAAAGAAAGAAAGAAAGAAAGAAAGAAAGAAAGAAAGAAAGAAAAAGAAAAAGATAAAGAAAGAAAAAATCAAACAGCTCAACATTCCTGGTTGTCTAGTGGTTAGCATTCGGTGCTCTGACCGCTGTGGACTGGTTTGATTCACTTCCAGGGAAGGTTTTTTTTTTGCATTTTCTCCAACAAAGTGGGGAAGGTTAAAAAAAATAGCCTCGCCCAAACAGGGGCTTGAACCCTGGACCCTGAGATTAAAAGTCTGATGCTCTACCGACTGAGCTATCCGGGCTCATTAAATAAAAACGCTTACTTGGGAAGAAAAAAAGATATACAGAAAGAATAAAAAAAGAAAAAAAAGAAAAGAAAGAAAGAAAGAAAGAAAGAAAAAGAAAGAAAGAAAGAAAGAAAGAAAGAAAGAAAGAAAGAAAGAAAGAAAGAAAGAAAGAAAAAGAAAAAGATAAAGAAAGAAAAAATCAAATAGCTCAACATTCCGGGTCGTCTAGTGGTTAGCATTCGGTGCTCTAACCTCTGTGGCCTGGTTTGATTCAGTTCCAGGGAAGGGTTTTTTTTTTTGCATTTTTTCCAAAATTGGGAAAGGGTAAAAAAGAAAGAAAGAAAGAAAGAAAGAAAGAAAAAGAAAAAGATAAAGAAAGAAAAAATCAAACAGCTCAACATTCCTGGTTGTCTAGTGGTTAGCATTCGGTGCTCTGACCGCTGTGGACTGGTTTGATTCACTTCCAGGGAAGGTTTTTTTTTTGCATTTTCTCCAACAAAGTGGGGAAGGTTAAAAAAAATAGCCTCGCCCAAACAGGGACTTGAACCCTGGACCCTGAGATTAAAAGTCTGATGCTCTACCGACTGAACTATCCGGGCTCATTAAATAAAAATGCTTACTTGGGAAGAAAAAAAGATATACAGAAAGAATAAAAAAAGAAAAAAAAGAAAAGAAAGAAAGAAAAAAAGAAAGAAAGAAAGAAAGAAAGAAAAAGAAAAAGATAAAGAAAGAAAAAATCAAATAGCTCAACATTCCGGGTCGTCTAGTGGTTAGCATTCGGTGCTCTAACCTCTGTGGCCTGGTTTGATTCAGTTCCAGGGAAGGGTTTTTTTTTTGCATTTTTTCCAAAATTGGGAAAGGGTAAAAAAGAAAGAAAGAAAGAAAGAAAGAAAGAAAGAAAGAAAGAAAGAAAGAAAGAAAGAAAGAAAAAGAAAAAGATAAAGATAAAGAAAGAAAAAATCAAACAGCTCAACATTCCTGTTTGTCTAGTGGTTAGCATTCGGTGCTCTGACCGCTGTGGACTGGTTTGATTCACTTCCAGGGAAGGTTTTTTTTTTGCATTTTCTCCAACAAAGTGGGGAAGGTTAAAAAAAATAGCCTCTCCCAAACAGGGACTTGAACCCTGGACCCTCAGATTAAAAGTCTAATGCTCTACCGACTGAGCTATCCGGGCTCATTAAATAAAAATGCTTACTTGGGCAGAAAAAAAGATATACAGAAAGAATAAAAAAAGAAAAAAAAGAAAAGAAAGAAAGAAAGAAAGAAAGAAAGAAAGAAAAAGAAAAAGATAAAGAAAGAAAAAATCAAACAGCTCAACATTCCTGGTTGTCTAGTGGTTAGCATTCGGTGCTCTGACCGCTGTGGACTGGTTTGATTCACTTCCAGGGAAGGTTTTTTTTTTGCATTTTCTCCAACAAAGTGGGGAAGGTTAAAAAAAATTGCCTCTCCCAAACAGGGACTTGAACCCTGGACCCTGAGATTAAAAGTCTGATGCTCTACCGACTGAGCTATCCGGGCTCATTAAATAAAACCGCTTACTTGGGAAGAAAAAAAGATATACAGAAAGAATAAAAAAAGAAAAAAAAGAAAAGAAAGAAAGAAAGAAAGAAAGAAAGAAAGAAAGAAAGAAAGAAAAAGAAAAAGATAAAGAAAGAAAAAATCAAATAGCTCAACATTCCGGGTCGTCTAGTGGTTAGCATTCGGTGCTCTAACCTCTGTGGCCTGGTTTGATTCACTTCCAGGGAAGGGTTTTTTTTTTTGCATTTTTTCCAAAATTGGGAAAGGGTAAGAAAGAAAGAAAGAAAGAAAGAAAGAAAGAAAGAAAGAAAGAAAAAGAAAAAGATAAAGAAAGAAAAAATCAAACAGCTCAACATTCCTGATTGTCTAGTGGTTAGCATTCGGTGCTCTGACCGCTGTGGACTGGTTTGATTCACTTCCAGGGAAGGTTTTTTTTTTTGCATTTTCTCCAACAAAGTGGGGAAGGTTAAAAAAAATAGCCTCTCCCAAAAAGGGACTTGAACCCTGGACCCTCAGATTAAAAGTCTGATGCTCTACCGACTGAGCTATCCGGGCTCATTAAATAAAAACGCTTACTTGGGCAGAAAAAAAGATATACAGAAAGAATAAAAAAAGAAAAAAAAGAAAAGAAAGAAAGAAAGAAAGAAAGAAAGAAAGAAAGAAAGAAAAAGAAAAAGATAAAGAAAGAAAAAATCAAATAGCTCAACATTCCGGGTCGTCTAGTGGTTAGCATTCGGTGCTCTAACCTCTGTGGCCTGGTTTGATTCACTTCCAGGGAAGGGTTTTTTTTTTTGCATTTTTTCCAAAATTGGGAAAGGGTAAAAAAGAAAGAAAGAAAGAAAGAAAGAAAGAAAGAAAGAAAGAAAAAGAAAAAGATAAAGAAAGAAAAAATCAAACAGCTCAACATTCCTGGTTGTCTAGTGGTTAGCATTCGGTGCTCTGACCGCTGTGGACTGGTTTGATTCACTTCCAGGGAAGGTTTTTTTTTTGCATTTTCTCCAACAAAGTGGGGAAGGTTAAAAAAAATAGCCTCGCCCAAACAGGGACTTGAACCCTGGACCCTCAGATTAAAAGTCTGATGCTTTACCGACTGAGCTATCCGGGCTCATTAAATAAAAACGCTTACTTGGGCAGAAAAAAAGATATACAGAAAGAATAAAAAAAGAAAAAAAAGAAAAGAAAAAGAAAGAAAGAAAGAAAGAAAGAAAGAAAGAAAAAGAAAAAGATAAAGAAAGAAAAAATCAAATAGCTCAACATTCTGGGTCGTCTAGTGGTTAGCATTCGGTGCTCTAACCTCTGTGGCCTGGGTTGATTCAGTTACAGGGAAGGGTTTTTTTTTTTGCATTTTTTCCAAAATTGGGAAAGGGTAAAAAAGAAAGAAAGAAAGAAAGAAAGAAAGAAAAAGAAAAAGTTAAGAAAGAAAAAATCAAACAGCTCAACATTCCTGGTTGTCTAGTGGTTAGCATTCGGTGCTCTGACCGCTGTGGACTGGTTTGATTCACTTCCAGGGAAGGTTTTTTTTTTGCATTTTCTCCAACAAAGTGGGGAAGGTTAAAAAAAATAGCCTCGCCCAAACAGGGACTTGAACCCTGGACCCTCAGATTAAAAGTCTGATGCTCTACCGACTGAGCTATCCGGGCTCATTAAATAAAAACGCTTACTTGGGCAGAAAAAAAGATATACAGAAAGAATAAAAAAAGAAAAAAAAGAAAAGAAAGAAAGAAAGAAAGAAAGAAAGAAAGAAAGAAAGAAAGAAAGAAAAAGAAAAAGATAAAGAAAGAAAAAATCAAATAGCTCAACATTCCAGGTCGTCTAGTGGTTAGCATTCGGTGCTCTAACCTCTGTGGCCTGGTTTGATTCACTTCCAGGGAAGGGTTTTTTTTTTTGCATTTTTTCCAAAATTGGGAAAGGGTAAAAAAGAAAGAAAGAAAGAAAGAAAGAAAGAAAGAAAAAGAAAAAGATAAAGAAAGAAAAAATCAAACAGCTCAACATTCCTGGTTGTCTAGTGGTTAGCATTCGGTGCTCTGACCGCTGTGGACTGGTTTGATTCACTTCCAGGGAAGGTTTTTTTTTGCATTTTCTCCAACAAAGTGGGGAAGGTTAAAAAAAAATAGCCTCGCCCAAACAGGGACTTGAACCCTGGACCCTCAAATTAAAAGTCTGATGCTCTACCGACTGAGCTATCCGGGCTCATTAAATAAAAATCCTTACTTGGGCAGAAAAAAAGATATACAGAAAGAATAAAAAAAGAAAAAAAAGAAAAGAAAGAAAGAAAGAAAGAAAGAAAGAAAGAAAGAAAGAAAGAAAGAAAGAAAGAAAAAGAAAAAGATAAAGAAAGAAAAAATCAAATAGCTCAACATTCTGGGTCGTCTAGTGGTTAGCATTCGGTGCTCTAACCTCTGTGGCCTGGTTTGATTCAGTTACAGGGAAGGGTTTTTTTTTTTGCATTTTTTCCAAAATTGGGAAAGGGTAAAAAAGAAAGAAAGAAAGAAAGAAAGAAAGAAAAAGAAAAAGATAAAGAAAGAAAAAATCAAACAGCTCAACATTCCTGGTTGTCTAGTGGTCAGCATTCGGTGCTCTGACCGCTGTGGACTGGTTTGATTCACTTCCAGGGAAGGTTTTTTTTTTGCATTTTCTCCAACAAAGTGGGGAAGGTTAAAAAAAATAGCCTCGCCCAAACAGGGACTTGAACCCTGGACCCTCAGATTAAAAGTTTGATGCTCTACCGACTGAGCTATCCAGGCTCATTAAATAAAAACGCTTACTTGGGCAGAAAAAAAGATATACAGAAAGAATAAAAAAAGAAAAAAAAGAAAAGAAAGAAAGAAAGAAAGAAAGAAAGAAAAAGAAAAAGATAAAGAAAGAATTAAAAATCAAATAGCTCAACATTCCGGGTCGTCTAGTGGTTAGCATTCGGTGCTCTAACCTCTGTGGCCTGGTTTGATTCACTTACAGGGAAGGTTTTATTTTTTGCATTTTTTCCAAAATTGGGAAAGGGTTAAAAAGAAAGAAAGAAAGAAAGAAAGAAAGAAAGAAAGAAAGAAAGAAAGAAAGAAAAATAAAAAGATAAAGAAAGAAAAAATCAAACAGCTCAACATTCCTGGTCGTCTAGTGGTTAGCATTCGGTGCTCTGACCGCTGTGGACTGGTTTGATTCACTTCCAGGGAAGGTTTTTTTTTTTGCATATTCTCCAACAAAGTGGGGAAGGTTAAAAAAATAGCCTCGCCCAAACAGGGACTTGAACCCTGGACCCTCAGATTAAAAGTCTGATGTTCTAGCGACTGAGCTATATGGGCTCATTAAAAAAAAATGCTTACAAGGGCAGAAAAAAAGATATACAGAAAGAATAAAAGAAGAAGAAAGAAATAAAGAATAAAAAAAGAAAAAAAAGAAAAGAAAGAAAGAAAGAAATAAAGAAAGAAAGAAAGAAAGAAAGAAAGAAAAAGAAAAAGATAAAGAAAGAAAAAATCAAACAGCTCAACATTCCGGGTCGTCTAGTGGTTAGCATTCGGTGCTCTAACCTCTGTGGCCCGGTTTGATTCACTTCCAGGGAAGGTTTTATTTTTTGCATTTTTTCCAAAATTGGGAAAGGTTAAAAAAGAAAGAAAGAAAGAAAGAAAGAAAGAAAAAGAAAAAGAAAAAGAAAAAGAAAAAGAAAAAGTAAGAAAAAATCAAACAGCTCAACATTCCTGGTCGTCTAGTGGTTAGCATTCGGTGCTCTAACCGCTGTGGACTGGTTTGATTCACTTCCAGGGAAGGTTTTATTTTTTGCATTTTTTCCAAAATTGGGAAAGGGTAAAAAAGAAAGAAAGAAAGAAAGAAAAAGAAAAAGATAAGAAAGAAAAAATCAAACAGCTCAACATTCCGGGTCGTCTAGTGGTTAGCATTCAGTGCTCTAACATCTGTGGCCTGGTTTGATTCACTTCCAGGGAAGGTTTTATTTTTTGCATTTTTTCCAAAATTGGGAAAGTTTAAAAAAGAAAGAAAGAAAGAAAGAAAGAAAGAAAAAGAAAAAGATAAAGAAAGAAAAAATCAAATAGCTCAACATTCCGGGTCGTCTAGTGGTTAGCATTCGGTGCTCTAACCTCTGTGGCCTGGTTTGATTCACTTACAGGGAAGGTTTTATTTTTTGCATTTTTTCCAAAATTGGGAAAGGGTAAAAAAGAAAGAAAGAAAGAAAGAAAGAAAGAAAGAAAGAAAAATAAAAAGATAAAGAAAGAAAAAATCAAACAGCTCAACATTCCTGGTCGTCTAGTGGTTAGCATTCGGTGCTCTGACCGCTGTGGACTGGTTTGATTCACTTCCAGGGAAGGTTTTTTTTTTTGCATATTCTCCAACAAAGTGGGGAAGGTTAAAAAAATAGCCTCGCCCAAACAGGGACTTGAACCCTGGACCCTCAGATTAAAAGTCTGATGTTCTACCGACTGAGCTATATGGGCTCATTAAAAAAAAATGCTTACAAGGGCAGAAAAAAAGATATACAGAAAGAATAAAAGAAGAAGAAAGAAATAAAGAATAAAAAAAGAAAAAAAAGAAAAGAAAGAAAGAAAGAAATAAAGAAAGAAAGAAAGAAAGAAAGAAAGAAAGAAAGAAAGAAAGAAAGAAAGAAAGAAAGAAAGAAAGAAAAAGAAAAAGATAAAGAAAGAAAAAATCAAACAGCTCAACATTCCGGGTCGTCTAGTGGTTAGCATTCGGTGCTCTAACCTCTGTGGCCCGGTTTGATTCACTTCCAGGGAAGGTTTTATTTTTTGCATTTTTTCCAAAATTGGGAAAGGTTAAAAAAGAAAGAAAGAAAGAAAGAAAGAAAGAAAAAGAAAAAGAAAAAGAAAAAGAAAAAGAAAAAGAAAAAGAAAAAGTAAGAAAAAATCAAACAGCTCAACATTCCTGGTCGTCTAGTGGTTAGCATTCGGTGCTCTAACCGCTGTGGACTGGTTTGATTCACTTCCAGGGAAGGTTTTATTTTTTGCATTTTTTCCAAAATTGGGAAAGGGTAAAAAAGAAAGAAAGAAAGAAAGAAAAAGAAAAAGATAAAGAAAGAAAAAATCAAACAGCTCAACATTCCGGGTCGTCTAGTGGTTAGCATTCAGTGCTCTAACATCTGTGGCCTGGTTTGATTCACTTCCAGGGAAGGTTTTATTTTTTGCATTTTTTCCAAAATTGGGAAAGTTTAAAAAAGAAAGAAAGAAAGAAAGAAAGAAAGAAAAAGAAAAAGATAAAGAAAGAAAAAATCAAATAGCTCAACATTCCGGGTCGTCTAGTGGTTAGCATTCGGTGCTCTAACCTCTGTGGCCTGGTTTGATTCACTTACAGGGAAGGTTTTATTTTTTGCATTTTTTCCAAAATTGGGAAAGGGTAAAAAAGAAAGAAAGAAAGAAAGAAAGAAAGAAAGAAAGAAAGAAAGAAAAATAAAAAGATAAAGAAAGAAAAAATCAAACAGCTCAACATTCCTGGTCGTCTAGTGGTTAGCATTCGGTGCTCTGACCGCTGTGGACTGGTTTGATTCACTTCCAGGGAAGGTTTTTTTTTTTGCATATTCTCCAACAAAGTGGGGAAGGTTAAAAAAATAGCCTCGCCCAAACAGGGACTTGAACCCTGGACCCTCAGATTAAAAGTCTGATGTTCTACCGACTGAGCTATATGGGCTCATTAAAAAAAAATGCTTACAAGGGCAGAAAAAAAGATATACAGAAAGAATAAAAGAAGAAGAAAGAAATAAAGAATAAAAAAAGAAAAAAAAGAAAAGAAAGAAAGAAAGAAATAAAGAAAGAAAGAAAGAAAGAAAGAAAGAAAGAAAAAGAAAAAGATAAAGAAAGAAAAAATCAAATAGCTCAACATTCCGGGTCGTCTAGTGGTTAGCATTCGGTGCTCTAACCTCTGTGGCCTGGTTTGATTCACTTACAGGGAAGGTTTTATTTTTTGCATTTTTTCCAAAATTGGGAAAGGGTAAAAAAGAAAGAAAGAAAGAAAGAAAGAAAGAAAGAAAGAAAGAAAGAAAGAAAAATAAAAAGATAAAGAAAGAAAAAATCAAACAGCTCAACATTCCTGGTCGTCTAGTGGTTAGCATTCGGTGCTCTGACCGCTGTGGACTGGTTTGATTCACTTCCAGGGAAGGTTTTTTTTTTTGCATATTCTCCAACAAAGTGGGGAAGGTTAAAAAAATAGCCTCGCCCAAACAGGGACTTGAACCCTGGACCCTCAGATTAAAAGTCTGATGTTCTACCGACTGAGCTATATGGGCTCTTTAAAAAAAATGCTTACAAGGGCAGAAAAAAAGATATACAGAAAGAATAAAAGAAGAAGAAAGAAATAAAGAATAAAAAAAGAAAAAAAAGAAAAGAAAGAAAGAAAGAAATAAAGAAAGAAAGAAAGAAAGAAAGAAAGAAAGAAAGAAAGAAAAAGAAAAAGATAAAGAAAGAAAAAATCAAACAGCTCAACATTCCGGGTCGTCTAGTGGTTAGCATTCGGTGCTCTAACCTCTGTGGCCCGGTTTGATTCACTTCCAGGGAAGGTTTTATTTTTTGCATTTTTTCCAAAATTGGGAAAGGTTAAAAAAGAAAGAAAGAAAGAAAGAAAGAAAGAAAAAGAAAAAGAAAAAGAAAAAGAAAAAGAAAAAGAAAAAGAAAAAGAAAAAGTAAGAAAAAATCAAACAGCTCAACATTCCTGGTCGTCTAGTGGTTAGCATTCGGTGCTCTAACCGCTGTGGACTGGTTTGATTCACTTCCAGGGAAGGTTTTATTTTTTGCATTTTTTCCAAAATTGGGAAAGGGTAAAAAAGAAAGAAAGAAAGAAAGAAAAAGAAAAAGATAAAGAAAGAAAAAATCAAACAGCTCAACATTCCGGGTCGTCTAGTGGTTAGCATTCAGTGCTCTAACATCTGTGGCCTGGTTTGATTCACTTCCAGGGAAGGTTTTATTTTTTGCATTTTTTCCAAAATTGGGAAAGTTTAAAAAAGAAAGAAAGAAAGAAAGAAAGAAAGAAAAAGAAAAAGATAAAGAAAGAAAAAATCAAATAGCTCAACATTCCGGGTCGTCTAGTGGTTAGCATTCGGTGCTCTAACCTCTGTGGCCTGGTTTGATTCACTTACAGGGAAGGTTTTATTTTTTGCATTTTTTCCAAAATTGGGAAAGGGTAAAAAAGAAAGAAAGAAAGAAAGAAAGAAAGAAAGAAAGAAAGAAAGAAAAATAAAAAGATAAAGAAAGAAAAAATCAAACAGCTCAACATTCCTGGTCGTCTAGTGGTTAGCATTCGGTGCTCTGACCGCTGTGGACTGGTTTGATTCACTTCCAGGGAAGGTTTTTTTTTTTGCATATTCTCCAACAAAGTGGGGAAGGTTAAAAAAATAGCCTCGCCCAAACAGGGACTTGAACCCTGGACCCTCAGATTAAAAGTCTGATGTTCTACCGACTGAGCTATATGGGCTCATTAAAAAAAAATGCTTACAAGGGCAGAAAAAAAGATATACAGAAAGAATAAAAGAAGAAGAAAGAAATAAAGAATAAAAAAAGAAAAAAAAGAAAAGAAAGAAAGAAAGAAATAAAGAAAGAAAGAAAGAAAGAAAGAAAGAAAGAAAGAAAAAGAAAAAGATAAAGAAAGAAAAAATCAAACAGCTCAACATTCCGGGTCGTCTAGTGGTTAGCATTCGGTGCTCTAACCTCTGTGGCCCGGTTTGATTCACTTCCAGGGAAGGTTTTATTTTTTGCATTTTTTCCAAAATTGGGAAAGGTTAAAAAAGAAAGAAAGAAAGAAAGAAAGAAAGAAAAAGAAAAAGAAAAAGAAAAAGAAAAAGAAAAAGTAAGAAAAAATCAAACAGCTCAACATTCCTGGTCGTCTAGTGGTTAGCATTCGGTGCTCTAACCGCTGTGGACTGGTTTGATTCACTTCCAGGGAAGGTTTTATTTTTTGCATTTTTTCCAAAATTGGGAAAGGGTAAAAAAGAAAGAAAGAAAGAAAGAAAAAGAAAAAGATAAAGAAAGAAAAAATCAAACAGCTCAACATTCCGGGTCGTCTAGTGGTTAGCATTCAGTGCTCTAACATCTGTGGCCTGGTTTGATTCACTTCCAGGGAAGGTTTTATTTTTTGCATTTTTTCCAAAATTGGGAAAGTTTAAAAAAGAAAGAAAGAAAGAAAGAAAGAAAGAAAAAGAAAAAGATAAAGAAAGAAAAAATCAAATAGCTCAACATTCCGGGTCGTCTAGTGGTTAGCATTCGGTGCTCTAACCTCTGTGGCCTGGTTTGATTCACTTACAGGGAAGGTTTTATTTTTTGCATTTTTTCCAAAATTGGGAAAGGGTAAAAAAGAAAGAAAGAAAGAAAGAAAGAAAGAAAGAAAGAAAGAAAGAAAGAAAGAAAAATAAAAAGATAAAGAAAGAAAAAATCAAACAGCTCAACATTCCTGGTCGTCTAGTGGTTAGCATTCGGTGCTCTAACCGCTGTGGACTGGTTTGATTCACTTCCAGGGAAGGTTTTATTTTTTGCATTTTTTCCAAAATTGGGAAAGGGTAAAAAAGAAAGAAAGAAAGAAAGAAAAAGAAAAAGATAAAGAAAGAAAAAATCAAACAGCTCAACATTCCGGGTCGTCTAGTGGTTAGCATTCAGTGCTCTAACATCTGTGGCCTGGTTTGATTCACTTCCAGGGAAGGTTTTATTTTTTGCATTTTTTCCAAAATTGGGAAAGTTTAAAAAAGAAAGAAAGAAAGAAAGAAAGAAAGAAAAAGAAAAAGATAAAGAAAGAAAAAATCAAATAGCTCAACATTCCGGGTCGTCTAGTGGTTAGCATTCGGTGCTCTAACCTCTGTGGCCTGGTTTGATTCACTTACAGGGAAGGTTTTATTTTTTGCATTTTTTCCAAAATTGGGAAAGGGTAAAAAAGAAAGAAAGAAAGAAAGAAAGAAAGAAAGAAAGAAAGAAAAATAAAAAGATAAAGAAAGAAAAAATCAAACAGCTCAACATTCCTGGTCATCTAGTGGTTAGCATTCGGTGCTCTGACCGCTGTGGACTGGTTTGATTCACTTCCAGGGAAGGTTTTTTTTTTTGCATATTCTCCAACAAAGTGGGGAAGGTTAAAAAAATAGCCTCGCCCAAACAGGGACTTGAACCCTGGACCCTCAGATTAAAAGTCTGATGTTCTACCGACTGAGCTATATGGGCTCATTAAAAAAAAATGCTTACAAGGGCAGAAAAAAAGATATACAGAAAGAATAAAAGAAGAAGAAAGAAATAAAGAATAAAAAAAGAAAAAAAAGAAAAGAAAGAAAGAAAGAAATAAAGAAAGAAAGAAAGAAAGAAAGAAAGAAAGAAAGAAAGAAAGAAAGAAAGAAAGAAAGAAAGAAAGAAAGAAAGAAAGAAAAAGAAAAAGATAAAGAAAGAAAAAATCAAACAGCTCAACATTCCGGGTCGTCTAGTGGTTAGCATTCGGTGCTCTAACCTCTGTGGCCCGGTTTGATTCACTTCCAGGGAAGGTTTTATTTTTTGCATTTTTTCCAAAATTGGGAAAGGTTAAAAAAGAAAGAAAGAAAAAAAGAAAGAAAGAAAAAGAAAAAGAAAAAGAAAAAGAAAAAGAAAAAGTAAGAAAAAATCAAACAGCTCAACATTCCTGGTCGTCTAGTGGTTAGCATTCGGTGCTCTAACCGCTGTGGACTGGTTTGATTCACTTCCAGGGAAGGTTTTATTTTTTGCATTTTTTCCAAAATTGGGAAAGGGTAAAAAAGAAAGAAAGAAAGAAAGAAAAAGAAAAAGATAAAGAAAGAAAAAATCAAACAGCTCAACATTCCGGGTCGTCTAGTGGTTAGCATTCAGTGCTCTAACATCTGTGGCCTGGTTTGATTCACTTCCAGGGAAGGTTTTATTTTTTGCATTTTTTCCAAAATTGGGAAAGTTTAAAAAAGAAAGAAAGAAAGAAAGAAAGAAAGAAAAAGAAAAAGATAAAGAAAGAAAAAATCAAATAGCTCAACATTCCGGGTCGTCTAGTGGTTAGCATTCGGTGCTCTAACCTCTGTGGCCTGGTTTGATTCACTTACAGGGAAGGTTTTATTTTTTGCATTTTTTCCAAAATTGGGAAAGGGTAAAAAAGAAAGAAAGAAAGAAAGAAAGAAAGAAAGAAAGAAAGAAAGAAAAATAAAAAGATAAAGAAAGAAAAAATCAAACAGCTCAACATTCCTGGTCGTCTAGTGGTTAGCATTCGGTGCTCTGACCGCTGTGGACTGGTTTGATTCACTTCCAGGGAAGGTTTTTTTTTTTGCATATTCTCCAACAAAGTGGGGAAGGTTAAAAAAATAGCCTCGCCCAAACAGGGACTTGAACCCTGGACCCTCAGATTAAAAGTCTGATGTTCTACCGACTGAGCTATATGGGCTCATTAAAAAAAAATGCTTACAAGGGCAGAAAAAAAGATATACAGAAAGAATAAAAGAAGAAGAAAGAAATAAAGAATAAAAAAAGAAAAAAAAGAAAAGAAAGAAAGAAAGAAAGAAAGAAAGAAAGAAAGAAAGAAAGAAAGAAAGAAAGAAAGAAAGAAAGAAAGAAAAAGAAAAAGATAAAGAAAGAAAAAATCAAACAGCTCAACATTCCTGGTCGTCTAGTGGTTAGCATTCGGTGCTCTGACCGCTGTGGACTGGTTTGATTCACTTCCAGGGAAGGTTTTTTTTTTTGCATATTCTCCAACAAAGTGGGGAAGGTTAAAAAAATAGCCTCGCCCAAACAGGGACTTGAACCCTGGACCCTCAGATTAAAAGTCTGATGTTCTACCGACTGAGCTATATGGGCTCATTAAAAAAAAATGCTTACAAGGGCAGAAAAAAAGATATACAGAAAGAATAAAAGAAGAAGAAAGAAATAAAGAATAAAAAAAGAAAAAAAAGAAAAGAAAGAAAGAAAGAAATAAAGAAAGAAAGAAAGAAAGAAAGAAAGAAAGAAAGAAAGAAAGAAAGAAAGAAAGAAAGAAAAAGAAAAAGATAAAGAAAGAAAAAATCAAACAGCTCAACATTCCGGGTCGTCTAGTGGTTAGCATTCGGTGCTCTAACCTCTGTGGCCCGGTTTGATTCACTTCCAGGGAAGGTTTTATTTTTTGCATTTTTTCCAAAATTGGGAAAGGTTAAAAAAGAAAGAAAGAAAGAAAGAAAGAAAGAAAAAGAAAAAGAAAAAGAAAAAGAAAAAGAAAAAGTAAGAAAAAATCAAACAGCTCAACATTCCTGGTCGTCTAGTGGTTAGCATTCGGTGCTCTAACCGCTGTGGACTGGTTTGATTCACTTCCAGGGAAGGTTTTATTTTTTGCATTTTTTCCAAAATTGGGAAAGGGTAAAAAAGAAAGAAAGAAAGAAAGAAAAAGAAAAAGATAAAGAAAGAAAAAATCAAACAGCTCAACATTCCGGGTCGTCTAGTGGTTAGCATTCAGTGCTCTAACATCTGTGGCCTGGTTTGATTCACTTCCAGGGAAGGTTTTATTTTTTGCATTTTTTCCAAAATTGGGAAAGTTTAAAAAAGAAAGAAAGAAAGAAAGAAAGAAAGAAAGAAAAAGAAAAAGATAAAGAAAGAAAAAATCAAATAGCTCAACATTCCGGGTCGTCTAGTGGTTAGCATTCGGTGCTCTAACCTCTGTGGCCTGGTTTGATTCACTTACAGGGAAGGTTTTATTTTTTGCATTTTTTCCAAAATTGGGAAAGGGTAAAAAAGAAAGAAAGAAAGAAAGAAAGAAAGAAAGAAAGAAAGAAAGAAAAATAAAAAGATAAAGAAAGAAAAAATCAAACAGCTCAACATTCCTGGTCGTCTAGTGGTTAGCATTCGGTGCTCTGACCGCTGTGGACTGGTTTGATTCACTTCCAGGGAAGGTTTTTTTTTTTGCATATTCTCCAACAAAGTGGGGAAGGTTAAAAAAATAGCCTCGCCCAAACAGGGACTTGAACCCTGGACCCTCAGATTAAAAGTCTGATGTTCTACCGACTGAGCTATATGGGCTCATTAAAAAAAAATGCTTACAAGGGCAGAAAAAAAGATATACAGAAAGAATAAAAGAAGAAGAAAGAAATAAAGAATAAAAAAAGAAAAAAAAGAAAAGAAAGAAAGAAAGAAATAAAGAAAGAAAGAAAGAAAGAAAGAAAGAAAGAAAGAAAGAAAGAAAGAAAGAAAGAAAGAAAGAAAAAGAAAAAGATAAAGAAAGAAAAAATCAAACAGCTCAACATTCCGGGTCGTCTAGTGGTTAGCATTCGGTGCTCTAACCTCTGTGGCCCGGTTTGATTCACTTCCAGGGAAGGTTTTATTTTTTGCATTTTTTCCAAAATTGGGAAAGGTTAAAAAAGAAAGAAAGAAAGAAAGAAAGAAAGAAAGAAAAAGAAAAAGAAAAAGAAAAAGAAAAAGAAAAAGAAAAAGTAAGAAAAAATCAAACAGCTCAACATTCCTGGTCGTCTAGTGGTTAGCATTCGGTGCTCTAACCGCTGTGGACTGGTTTGATTCACTTCCAGGGAAGGTTTTATTTTTTGCATTTTTTCCAAAATTGGGAAAGGGTAAAAAAGAAAGAAAGAAAGAAAGAAAAAGAAAAAGATAAAGAAAGAAAAAATCAAACAGCTCAACATTCCGGGTCGTCTAGTGGTTAGCATTCAGTGCTCTAACATCTGTGGCCTGGTTTGATTCACTTCCAGGGAAGGTTTTATTTTTTGCATTTTTTCCAAAATTGGGAAAGTTTAAAAAAGAAAGAAAGAAAGAAAGAAAGAAAGAAAAAGAAAAAGATAAAGAAAGAAAAAATCAAATAGCTCAACATTCCGGGTCGTCTAGTGGTTAGCATTCGGTGCTCTAACCTCTGTGGCCTGGTTTGATTCACTTACAGGGAAGGTTTTATTTTTTGCATTTTTTCCAAAATTGGGAAAGGGTAAAAAAGAAAGAAAGAAAGAAAGAAAGAAAGAAAGAAAGAAAGAAAGAAAAATAAAAAGATAAAGAAAGAAAAAATCAAACAGCTCAACATTCCTGGTCGTCTAGTGGTTAGCATTCGGTGCTCTGACCGCTGTGGACTGGTTTGATTCACTTCCAGGGAAGGTTTTTTTTTTTGCATATTCTCCAACAAAGTGGGGAAGGTTAAAAAAATAGCCTCGCCCAAACAGGGACTTGAACCCTGGACCCTCAGATTAAAAGTCTGATGTTCTACCGACTGAGCTATATGGGCTCATTAAAAAAAAATGCTTACAAGGGCAGAAAAAAAGATATACAGAAAGAATAAAAGAAGAAGAAAGAAATAAAGAATAAAAAAAGAAAAAAAAGAAAAGAAAGAAAGAAAGAAATAAAGAAAGAAAGAAAGAAAGAAAGAAAGAAAGAAAGAAAGAAAGAAAGAAAGAAAAAGAAAAAGATAAAGAAAGAAAAAATCAAACAGCTCAACATTCCTGGTCGTCTAGTGGTTAGCATTCGGTGCTCTGACCGCTGTGGACTGGTTTGATTCACTTCCAGGGAAGGTTTTTTTTTTTGCATATTCTCCAACAAAGTGGGGAAGGTTAAAAAAATAGCCTCGCCCAAACAGGGACTTGAACCCTGGACCCTCAGATTAAAAGTCTGATGTTCTACCGACTGAGCTATATGGGCTCATTAAAAAAAAATGCTTACAAGGGCAGAAAAAAAGATATACAGAAAGAATAAAAGAAAAAGAAAGAAATAAAGAATAAAAAAAGAAAAAAAAGAAAAGAAAGAAAGAAAGAAATAAAGAAAGAAAGAAAGAAAGAAAGAAAGAAAGAAAGAAAGAAAGAAAGAAAGAAAGAAAGAAAGAAAGAAAGAAAAAGAAAAAGATAAAGAAAGAAAAAATCAAACAGCTCAACATTCCGGGTCGTCTAGTGGTTAGCATTCGGTGCTCTAACCTCTGTGGCCCGGTTTGATTCACTTCCAGGGAAGGTTTTATTTTTTGCATTTTTTCCAAAATTGGGAAAGGTTAAAAAAGAAAGAAAGAAAGAAAGAAAGAAAGAAAAAGAAAAAGAAAAAGAAAAAGAAAAAAGTAAGAAAAAATCAAACAGCTCAACATTCCTGGTCGTCTAGTGGTTAGCATTCGGTGCTCTAACCGCTGTGGACTGGTTTGATTCACTTCCAGGGAAGGTTTTATTTTTTGCATTTTTTCCAAAATTGGGAAAGGGTAAAAAAGAAAGAAAGAAAGAAAGAAAAAGAAAAAGATAAAGAAAGAAAAAATCAAACAGCTCAACATTCCGGGTCGTCTAGTGGTTAGCATTCAGTGCTCTAACATCTGTGGCCTGGTTTGATTCACTTCCAGGGAAGGTTTTATTTTTTGCATTTTTTTCCAAAATTGGGAAAGTTTAAAAAAGAAAGAAAGAAAGAAAGAAAGAAAGAAAGAAAAAGAAAAAGATAAAGAAAGAAAAAATCAAATAGCTCAACATTTCCGGGTCGTCTAGTGGTTAGCATTCGGTGCTCTAACCTCTGTGGCCTGGTTTGATTCACTTACAGGGAAGGTTTTATTTTTTGCATTTTTTCCAAAATTGGGAAAGGGTAAAAAAGAAAGAAAGAAAGAAAGAAAGAAAGAAAGAAAGAAAGAAAGAAAAATAAAAAGATAAAGAAAGAAAAAATCAAACAGCTCAACATTCCTGGTCGTCTAGTGGTTAGCATTCGGTGCTCTGACCGCTGTGGACTGGTTTGATTCACTTCCAGGGAAGGTTTTTTTTTTTGCATAATTCTCCAACAAAAGTGGGGAAGGTTAAAAAAATAGCCTCGCCCAAACAGGGACTTGAACCCTGGACCCCTCAGATTAAAAGTCTGATGTTCTACCGACTGAGCTATATGGGCTCATTAAAAAAAAATGCTTACAAGGGCAGAAAAAAAGATATACAGAAAGAATAAAAGAAGAAGAAAGAAATAAAGAATAAAAAAAGAAAAAAAAGAAAAGAAAGAAAGAAAGAAATAAAGAAAGAAAGAAAGAAAGAAAGAAAGAAAGAAAGAAAAGAAAGAAAGAAAGAAAAAGAAAAAGATAAAGAAAGAAAAAATCAAACAGCTTCAACATTCCGGGTCGTCTAGTGGTTAGCATTCGGTGCTCTAACCTCTGTGGCCCGGTTTGATTCACTTCCAGGGAAGGTTTTATTTTTTGCATTTTTTCCAAAATTGGGAAAGGTTAAAAAAGAAAGAAAGAAAGAAAGAAAGAAAGAAAGAAAAAAGAAAAAGAAAAAGAAAAAGAAAAAGAAAAAGTAAGAAAAAATCAAACAGCTCAACATTCCTGGGTCGTCTAGTGGTTAGCATTCGGTGCTCTAACCGCTGTGGACTGGTTTGATTCACTTCCAGGGAAGGTTTTATTTTTTGCATTTTTTCCAAAATTGGGAAAGGGTAAAAAAGAAAGAAAGAAAGAAAGAAAAAGAAAAAGATAAAGAAAGAAAAAATCAAACAGCTCAACATTCCGGGTCGTCTAGTGGTTAGCATTCAGTGCTCTAACATCTGTGGCCTGGTTTGATTCACTTCCAGGGAAGGTTTTATTTTTTGCATTTTTTCCAAAATTGGGAAAGTTTAAAAAAGAAAGAAAGAAAGAAAGAAAGAAAGAAAAAGAAAAAGATAAAGAAAGAAAAAATCAAATAGCTCAACATTCCGGGTCGTCTAGTGGTTAGCATTCGGTGCTCTAACCTCTGTGGCCTGGTTTTGATTCACTTACAGGGAAGGTTTTATTTTTTGCATTTTTTCCAAAATTGGGAAAGGGTAAAAAAGAAAGAAAGAAAGAAAGAAAGAAAGAAAGAAAGAAAGAAAGAAAAATAAAAAGATAAAGAAAGAAAAAATCAAACAGCTCAACATTCCTGGTCGTCTAGTGGTTAGCATTCGGTGCTCTGACCGCTGTGGACTGGTTTGATTCACTTCCAGGGAAGGTTTTTTTTTTTTGCATATTCTCCAACAAAGTGGGGAAGGTTAAAAAAATAGCCTCGCCCAAACAGGGACTTGAACCCTGGACCCTCAGATTAAAAGTCTGATGTTTCTACCGACTGAGCTATATGGGCTCATTAAAAAAAAAATGCTTACAAGGGCAGAAAAAAAGATATACAGAAAGAATAAAAGAAGAAGAAAGAAATAAAGAATAAAAAAAGAAAAAAAAGAAAAGAAAGAAAGAAAGAAATAAAGAAAGAAAGAAAGAAAGAAAGAAAGAAAGAAAGAAAGAAAGAAAGAAAGAAAGAAAGAAAAAGAAAAAGATAAAGAAAGAAAAAATCAAACAGCTCAACATTCCTGGTCGTCTAGTGGTTAGCATTCGGTGCTCTGACCGCTGTGGACTGGTTTGATTCACTTCCAGGGAAGGTTTTTTTTTTTGCATATTCTCCAACAAAGTGGGGAAGGTTAAAAAAATAGCCTCGCCCAAACAGGGACTTGAACCCTGGACCCTCAGATTAAAAGTCTGATGTTCTACCGACTGAGCTATATGGGCTCATTAAAAAAAAATGCTTACAAGGGCAGAAAAAAAGATATACAGAAAGAATAAAAGAAGAAGAAAGAAATAAAGAATAAAAAAAGAAAAAAAAGAAAAGAAAGAAAGAAAGAAATAAAGAAAGAAAGAAAGAAAGAAAGAAAGAAAGAAAGAAAGAAAGAAAGAAAGAAAGAAAGAAAAAGAAAAAGATAAAGAAAGAAAAAAATCAAACAGCTCAACATTCCGGGTCGTCTAGTGGTTAGCATTCGGTGCTCCTAACCTCTGTGGCCCGGTTTGATTCACTTCCAGGGAAGGTTTTATTTTTTTGCATTTTTTCCAAAATTGGGAAAGGTTAAAAAAGAAAGAAAGAAAGAAAGAAAGAAAGAAAAAGAAAAAGAAAAAGAAAAAGAAAAAAGAAAAAGAAAAAGTAAGAAAAAATCAAACAGCTCAACATTCCTGGTCGTCTAGTGGTTAGCATTCGGTGCTCTAACCGCTGTGGGACTGGTTTGATTCACTTCCAGGGAAGGTTTTATTTTTTGCATTTTTTCCAAAATTGGGAAAGGGTAAAAAAGAAAGAAAGAAAGAAAGAAAAAGAAAAAGATAAAGAAAGAAAAAAATCAAACAGCTCAACATTCCGGGTCGTCTAGTGGTTAGCATTCAGTGCTCTAACATCTGTGGCCTGGTTTGATTCACTTCCAGGGAAGGTTTTATTTTTTGCATTTTTTCCAAAATTGGGAAAGTTTAAAAAAGAAAGAAAGAAAGAAAGAAAGAAAGAAAAAGAAAAAGATAAAGAAAGAAAAAATCAAATAGCTCAACATTCCGGGTCGTCTAGTGGTTAGCATTCGGTGCTCTAACCTCTGTGGCCTGGTTTGATTCACTTACAGGGAAGGTTTTATTTTTTTGCATTTTTTTCCAAAATTGGGAAAGGGTAAAAAAAGAAAGAAAGAAAGAAAGAAAGAAAGAAAGAAAGAAAGAAAGAAAAATAAAAAGATAAAGAAAGAAAAAATCAAACAGCTCAACATTCCTGGTCGTCTAGTGGTTAGCATTCGGTGCTCTGACCGCTGTGGACTGGTTTGATTCACTTCCAGGGAAAGGTTTTTTTTTTTGCATATTCTCCAACAAAGTGGGGAAGGTTAAAAAAAATAGCCTCGCCCAAACAGGGGACTTGAACCCTGGACCCTCAGATTAAAAGTCTGATGTTCTACCGACTGAGCTATATGGGCTCATTAAAAAAAAAATGCTTACAAGGGCAGAAAAAAAAGATATACAGAAAGAATAAAAGAAGAAGAAAGAAATAAAGAATAAAAAAAAGAAAAAAAAGAAAAGAAAGAAAGAAAGAAATAAAGAAAGAAAGAAAGAAAGAAAGAAAGAAAGAAAGAAAGAAAGAAAGAAAAAGAAAAAGATAAAGAAAGAAAAAATCAAACAGCTCAACATTCCGGGTCGTCTAGTGGTTAGCATTCGGTGCTCTAACCTCTGTGGCCCGGTTTGATTCACTTCAGGGAAGGTTTTATTTTTTGCATTTTTTCCAAAATTGGGAAAGGTTAAAAAAGAAAGAAAGAAAGAAAGAAAGAAAGAAAGAAAAAGAAAAAGAAAAAGAAAAAGAAAAAGAAAAAGAAAAAGAAAAAGTAAGAAAAAATCAAACAGCTCAACATTCCTGGTCGTCTAGTGGTTAGCATTCGGTGCTCTAACCGCTGTGGACTGGTTTGATTCACTTCCAGGGAAGGTTTTATTTTTTGCATTTTTTCCAAAATTGGGAAAGGGTAAAAAAGAAAGAAAGAAAGAAAGAAAAAGAAAAAGATAAAGAAAGAAAAAATCAAACAGCTCAACATTCCGGGTCGTCTAGTGGTTAGCATTCAGTGCTCTAACATCTGTGCCTGGTTTGATTCACTTCCAGGGAAGGTTTTATTTTTTTGCATTTTTTCCAAAATTGGGAAAGTTTAAAAAGAAAGAAAGAAAGAAAGAAAAAGAAAAAGATAAAGAAAGAAAAAATCAAATAGCTCAACATTCCGGGTCGTCTAGTGGTTAGCATTCGGTGCTCTAACCTCTGTGGCCTGGTTTGATTCACTTACAGGGAAGGTTTTATTTTTTGCATTTTTTCCAAAATTGGGAAAGGGTAAAAAAGAAAGAAAGAAAGAAAGAAAGAAAGAAAGAAAGAAAGAAAGAAAGAAAGAAAGAAAGAAAGAAAAATAAAAAGATAAAGAAAGAAAAAATCAAACAGCTCAACATTCCTGGTCGTCTAGTGGTTAGCATTCGGTGCTCTGACCGCTGTGGACTGGTTTGATTCACTTCCAGGGAAGGTTTTTTTTTTTTGCATATTCTCCAACAAAGTGGGGAAGGTTAAAAAAATAGCCTCGCCCAAAACAGGGACTTGAACCCTGGACCCTCAGATTTAAAAGTCTGATGTTCTACCGACCTGAGCTATATGGGCTCATTAAAAAAAAAATGCTTACAAGGGCAGAAAAAAAGATATACAGAAAGAATAAAAGAAGAAGAAAGAAATAAAGAATAAAAAAAAGAAAAAAAAGAAAAGAAAGAAAGAAAGAAATAAAGAAAGAAAGAAAGAAAGAAAGAAAGAAAGAAAGAAAAGAAAGAAAAAGAAAAAGATAAAGAAAGAAAAAATCAAAACAGCTCAACATTCCGGGTCGTCTAGTGGTTAGCATTCGGTGCTCTAACCTCTGTGGCCCGGTTTGATTCACTTCCAGGGAAGGTTTTATTTTTTGCATTTTTTCCAAAAATTGGGAAAGGTTAAAAAAGAAAGAAAGAAAGAAAGAAAGAAAGAAAAAGAAAAAGAAAAAGAAAAAGAAAAAGAAAAAGTAAGAAAAAATCAAACAGCTCAACATTCCTGGTCGTCTAGTGGTTAGCATTCGGTGCTCTAACCGCTGTGGACTGGTTTGATTCACTTCCAGGGAAGGTTTTATTTTTTGCATTTTTTCCAAAATTGGGAAAGGGTAAAAAAAGAAAGAAAGAAAGAAAGAAAAAGAAAAAGATAAAGAAAGAAAAAAATCAAACAGCTCAACATTCCGGGTCGTCTAGTGGTTAGCATTCAGTGCTCTAACATCTGTGGCCTGGTTTGATTCACTTCCAGGGAAGGTTTTATTTTTTGCATTTTTTCCAAAATTGGGAAAGTTTAAAAAAGAAAGAAAGAAAGAAAGAAAGAAAGAAAAAGAAAAAGATAAAGAAAGAAAAAATCAAATAGCTCAACATTCCGGGTCGTCTAGTGGTTAGCATTCGGTGCTCTAACCTCTGTGGCCTGGTTTGATTCACTTACAGGGAAGGTTTTTATTTTTTGCCATTTTTTTCCAAAATTGGGAAAGGGTAAAAAAGAAAGAAAGAAAGAAAGAAAGAAAGAAAGAAAGAAAGAAAGAAAGAAAAATAAAAAGATAAAGAAAGAAAAAAATCAAACAGCTCAACATTCCTGGTCGTCTAGTGGTTAGCATTCGGTGCTCTGACCGCTGTGGACTGGTTTGATTCACTTCCAGGGAAGGTTTTTTTTTTTTGCATATTCGCCAACAAAGTGGGGAAGGTTAAAAAAATAGCCCTCGCCCAAACAGGGACTTGAACCCTGGACCCTCAGATTAAAAGTCTGATGTTCTACCGACTGAGCTATATGGGCTCATTAAAAAAAAATGCTTACAAGGGCAGAAAAAAAGATATACAGAAAGAATAAAAGAAGAAGAAAGAAATAAAGAATAAAAAAAGAAAAAAAAGAAAAGAAAGAAAGAAAGAAATAAAGAAAGAAAGAAAGAAAGAAAGAAAAAGAAAAAGATAAAGAAAGAAAAAATCAAACAGCTCAACATTCCGGGTCGTCTAGTGGTTAGCATTCGGTGCTCTAACCTCTGTGGGCCCGGTTTGATTCACTTCCAGGGAAGGTTTTATTTTTTGCATTTTTTCCAAAATTGGGAAAGGTTAAAAAAGAAAGAAAGAAAGAAAGAAAGAAAAAGAAAAAGAAAAAGAAAAAGAAAAAGAAAAAGTAAGAAAAAAAATCAAACAGCTCAACATTCCTGGTCGTCTAGTGGTTAGCATTCGGTGCTCTAACCGCTGTGGACTGGTTTGATTCACTTCCAGGGAAGGTTTTATTTTTTTGCATTTTTTTCCAAAATTGGGAAAGGGTAAAAAAAGAAAGAAAGAAAGAAAGAAAAAAGAAAAAAGATAAAGAAAGAAAAAATCAAACAGCTCAACATTCCGGGTCGTCTAGTGGTTAGCATTCAGTGCTCTAACATCTGTGGCCTGGTTTGATTCACTTCCAGGGAAGGTTTTATTTTTTGCATTTTTTTCCAAAATTGGGAAAGTTTAAAAAAAGAAAGAAAGAAAGAAAGAAAGAAAAGAAAAAGATAAAGAAAGAAAAAATCAAATAGCTCAACATTCCGGGTCGTCTAGTGGTTAGCATTCGGTGCTCTAACCTCTGTGGCCTGGTTTGATTCACTTACAGGGAAGGTTTTATTTTTTGCATTTTTTCCAAAATTGGGAAAGGGTAAAAAAGA